>NW_026273324.1:485000-582500 GCF_020536995.1 Dreissena polymorpha | reverse complement strand
AATTTTACAATATTATTGGCGTCGCTCTGGAGAGCGGCGACTAGTATGGAATGCTTTTTTTTCACTTATGGGAGGAGAAGTTATTTTACGGACTAATGTATATATTTTTGTTTTAAGAATATCTTGCATAGTGGTGATTTTTTTGTGTAAATTATTGTCAATAAGTACTGCATTTGTGCCTATTACATTTATCACAACATGTATTGTCAATAGTGCAAAGCTAAATGTTTTAATTGAAAACTGATCCACAACTGATCACAGGGGAAAGATCACAGGGACTGGGCAAATACGCGAAACTTTCTGGTTTTGTATAAAAACAAAACTGAATCAAAATATAGTTATTATGTGTTTTTTCTAATTTGCTTATTTAGTGGAGAATCAATGTAGTACGATATTTGACGACCTATCGCGCAAGCAAGATTATTGGAAGGCGTAGTGTTACGAAAACGTACAATGTATTAGTTTATGAAAAGACATATACTAACGATCGGTATACACAACTTCACCAAATAGCAGTATATAAATGATGTCAGCCAGATTAGCTCTGTTGGACTGAAGTTGTTTACGCATCAATGATCTAGAGGTCCCCGGTTCAATCCCGCGTTCCGGCACGAACGGAACAGTTCGACGACTGAATTTTTTTTCTCAGTCAGGTTAATAAATATAATAAAGCTTTATTTTATGTAGACATTTTAAAATCCATTTTACTACAATTGGACATTTTTATTAAAATTAATGGATGCCGCCTGGTGACAACGTTAATTAGTTTTTTTTACATCACTTAAATATCTTATAAAAAATACACGTGTTTTTATATTAACAAATAAATGCAAACAACACATCTATCATCCATGTATTTTTATGGTTGCCTATAATAGGTCCTAAGTACTATACCTACCACATATAGAGTGCGAAGCGCGACACATATTATTGATTGTAACAATGAGTTGCGATAAAGGAGGCAGCCGCTTATCAAGGAGGAGCTGTGTCCCAGCAACCCGTTTCCCTAGAGTCAAGCACTCCTCGGATTTTTTTTAAGAACCACATATAGAGCGCGAAGCGCTACATGTATTACTATCCAGGTCGTATGGGCCATTTAGCATTATCCGACCATTGGGTCCATAGTTATCTTCCTTAGAATTTGAGAAATTTTGAAATCGTTGTTCGAAGTCCAAAATTTTCATCCGATTGTTCCCAAACTTGCACAGGATTTTTTATCAATAAGGACCCAACCCAAAGTCTTTATGAGCAATATCGGACAATAAGTCCAGAATTATGTCTCTTTGAATTTAAAAATAAAAGTGAAAAACTGTTTGGTTAGGTGATTATGTTAACATTATTCATCAGATTCTTTCGATCTTTACAGTGTCTTAATATCAATGACCATTTTTACTTTATTTAAAATGAGAAACATCGGGACAATAAGTCCAGAATTTTTTTCTATTAAATTTTACAAAATAAACAATTTTCACTTGTTTGAAAGATTTCACAACTTTCGTCTGAATCTTTCCAAACTTGTTTAGTGTTTTTATATCAGTATTTCTCGAACCCAATTGAAAATGATGAATATCGGAGCAATTAATCTATTATGATCTTTTACTGAATTTCAAAGTATTGTGAAATGCAGCTTCTTTATGCAATTTACAGTTTTCATTCATTTTTTTTTCAAACTTTTACAGCGTTTTCATATCAATGAGTACTAACCCCTATCGTAAATGAGCGACGTAAGAATAAGTTCAGAATCATCTCCGTTTGAAGTTGAGAAAAATATGAAATTACGCTTACAAGATGAAGCAGATTTTTTAAACCTACACAGTTCTGTTCTATTAATGAAACTGCACACGGATGCCAGTAAAAAAGGAAACCAATGTAAATAAAATGAACTATGAAATATTTGGGGGTTACCACACAAAATCATAGATAATGATTATTTGGCGGTTTTAACACAACATCATAAATAATGGTTATTTGGGGGTTATAACACAAAATTATAGATAAGGTTTATGCCAGTATTATTTTCTATTTTGTTTAAAATAATCGGCCAATATATTAATATTTACAGTAGAAAAAAATTGTTCCATGTAACTTCATTGAGTGCCTTTTACACTGAATTTCCCGACGCCATTTGGTGCTTTGCATCAATACTTATATTGTATACATATTATTTTACATATTATTTTTTAATACTGATAGTAAAGTTGCAGCTCAAATAACTTTGTGTACATATTTGTAGTATGTATTGTTTACGTTACCGTACGTTTTCTATTTTGTATATGCATGTTGTACGTGTTATATTTACACTTCGAAAGGCCTTTTCACAGATTTTGGCATGTAATAAAGTTGGTCATTAAATGCTTTATATTCATAAATGTTACCATTGATTATAAAAAGTTCCAGTAAAAAAACACGAATAAAATTAAAGAAAGCAAAAAAGTAACACTCAACTGGGCTCGAACCACTGAACCCTGGAGAAAAAGACTATCGCTTTGACCATTCGGCGATCCGTGCTCCCAAAATTAGTGATGTATTATAAATGTATACAAGCAATCCTCATAATATCACAAAATATAAAAACAGCAACAGAACTCTCCAAATTATTCAATCGTTTCGCGTTGCAACGCTTTATAATTTTAAGGTTTTAAAGGGACTGTCAACCACAACGACGAAGAGAAGAAAAGTTGTAAAATACCGTATTTTTTACAATTATTAGTTTATATTGATTAAAATATCACGACTGGTATATTACATTACTTGAACAAAAGTTGATAAATTGTCATTTTTTCAGTATATTTGGTAATAAATTGTACTGGGTATGTCCACCAGGTAACTACCTGTTATGACTATAAATAACGAAAGTAAATTGATCATCATCGTCACGTGGTAAAAAGGAATGCAAATTTTGCATGCGTAGTGAATTGTATATACGTTATACATAAAATGATCAATCTACTTGCGTTATTAAGAGTGTTTATATCGTTATGTTACATATTTTCACGATGTACTTTCGATTTCACATCGCGTAATATAACCGACTATTTTGAAAATATGAGCTTTTTTCAAGTAATGTAATATACCAGTCGTGAAATTTTAATCAATATAAACTAATAATTGAAATAAAATACGGTATTTTAGACCTTTTTTTTCGTCATTCGTGGTTGACAGTTCCTTTAAATCGTCAAAAGATGCATATAATATATATTTAGAGCATGGCAAATGGTCAGTATCACTGTTTCCTCACAAATATTAAAACTATAACGAAAATTTGCGAATCTGTCACTATTTGTTTTTATTCTGTCAATTTATCAAAACGTGAAAAGGCGACTATACTACTAGGCCTATTTACAATGTATGTATGAGTCTGTGCCAAGTCTCTCAACACATATAACAATAAAAAGTATATAACAAGGACTGGCTCCTTTTTTTCTTTATGGTCGGTTTGAAATGACTATTTCTTTTCTGATATCATCTATCTTGTCTATGTTTTTGTCTCCATAAACCGGACATAAACGATATCAGCGGCTTACCCTGGGAAACAGGGCTTAATGCAAGTGTGTAAAGTATCGTCACAGATTAACCTGTGCAGTCTGAAATTGTTTATCAGGGACGATACTTCAATTGTATTGACTTTTGCATATTATAATTAGTCGCTTGCAAATGAAAACTAGTCAAGGCGGAAAATGTTGCCCTTGATAAACCGACGAATACGTTTTTATATTTCCAGTTTAGTTATTCCATTAAAAGATGTATATATACACGCTCTCATTAACACAAACACAGTTTCTGGCTTTTAACTTATCTAAACTGTTTGTATATTAGGTCAGTTAAATCCTATATTAGGTGGTTAAGTTTTTTTCTAATGTTAACTTACACGAGTCACTACTTGTATAAAAAAGTTATCTTAATAAATTTTCAGCCCGATATATTAATAAAATTGACAAAAGATAGAGACAAATTGATGAGTTTTGTAAAGAGAGGGGGATGTCACGTGACAAACGAGATGGCGACGTCTATGACGAGACAGGATTTTTGACGTTTTATGCCCTTCATTACTTGTATTAATTGTTAAAATGCACATAACTGAGCACACACATTAATCTGACGAAGATGAACTAACGATTTTAAACAATTTTAAGTTTCCATTTCAACTTTAGACACATCTTCGGGAGTAATTCCTGTCCCTACTCACTTTTCATTTGTCTGTTTACATAATGTGTCTGTAACCAGAAGGTGTGATCGCGTGATAGTCAAGATGGCGACGTCCATGACGTGACAGGTATTTTTTAACCGTTGTATACCCTTTATTATATTACTTAATAGTGATTTTCGTACATTAAAGCTACAGTACTTAATATCAACGGCCGCGTAAAGATTTGACTGGACCAGCATAGCTCGATCAAAAACTCCCTGCCGTTATAACCAACAACGTTTTTTCAGTATTTTTTTATCACGAACCTTAACTAAACATATAAAATCCTTCCAGATCTGGAATGGAATAGATTGTATGGGAGAGCGATTACTCTGCGTGGAGATTTCCATTATATAGCGCTCAAGCTCCGCACTATGCACGTGTCAATTTCCCAAAAGTGGCAAACCTTGTGGTTGTATTAAAGTGTTCACCGTGGTGTCTGGTAAATGCAGTATTTTGTATACGTGATTCTCACCTAGGCGACCCGGGTTAAAGCCCCCTTGATTTTATCAAGTGATTACTGTTCGGGATTTGGGATCGTCAATTAATTATAGTACAACACTCGAGAGATGCGCCGGTTTCAACTCTTGTATTCATCATGGCAAAACATGGCTATACATTCATCCGTGCCTATACATGGCTATTCTCTACAAAAAGAGATATGAAAATAATAAATACCAGGTTCAAATGGTTTTTAAATTACAATTGCTAATACATAAACACATATAATATGTTCAAAAATGTTTACTCTTTCAAATCATGTAGATCTAATATCCTATAGTGCATACAAGCTAAACTGTCATATGTAATTTATTATTTCTTAAAACAAAACGAAATATGCGTGTAATAAAAGATATATCAAAACTCTTACCGATCTTTGATGTCTTATAATGTTATAAGCTTCAAATCTTGAATAATTATGTGTTGTCTTATCAATCGGCCGTTGCCGTTAATTTGTGTTTTTCTACTGGCTGACGTTTGTTATGTGTGACGTCGACTTAGAAAATGCGGTGACGTTAACATGACGCCAAACTTTTTAGTGCCAAAAATATGTGCGCGCTAAATATCAAGGTAAAATTTTAACAATTTAAAAACCAAGAATTTAAAATATATTTAATTCGTACAGTGCCCTCCATGAAATCTCTTAATTGTATCTCATGAAAAAGTAGTCAACATTCAAAATCCATACAAAATACACTTATAAAACGGTCTTTTAAATAAAATGTGCTCTGAGTAACTTGTTCCTGTCAGAAAAGTGGTTGATTAAGTCGTCGATATTTGTTCCGGTATACGACGCGGTTGTGTTGATTACAACTTCGTTCTTGATTTTCGAATCTTCTTCCGCTACTTCCTGTTTATTTGGTAAACATGGCCAAGTCGATTCATCGTGCAGCAGGTACTCAGGTCCGTCAACCCAGGTCTTCTAACTGCTAACGTCATGGGGATCAACGCCTCTTGTTGCTACGTCTGCGGGGTTGGATCTGGAGTAAACATAGCGCTATTGTTTAGGTTAAGTCATTTCATGAATACAGCTAAGTCTGTTTCCAACAAATATTTTGAAACGGCTTGTTATAGTGTTGCTATATCCCAGTAGGATCATGAAATCAGTCCAGAAAACTGCCTGGTCAATCTTAAAGTCATGTTTATCTGTGATCATGGCATACAGTCTACACGACACTACGGCTCCACACAACTCAATTCTGGGTATAGATGACTGCTTGATCGGGGCGAGTCGTTATTTTCCTAGTACATGCTTGCAAACGATCCTATCATGTTGGTCTACTAATCGTAGGAACATGCGCCGTAGCCCGTATCGGAGCCATAACTGAACACGTGTAAATGAATATTCTTTATTTCATCGAAGTGTTTTGGTTGAACACATCGGTGTATTCGAATATTTTCCAAACAAGGTAAGCTTGCTATCCAGCGTTCGTTGCCAATCGCATTGCTCTTTCTGTTGCACTGCATCACCCCAGCCTATTTTCTGTCTGTAGAGCTGTTGTATGATAAATGTCGCTCGCATTGTCACTGGGGTTACAAATCCAAGTGGGTCGAAAATATCACTTAATATGGAAAGGATGCCGCGTATTGTCAATGGCTTATCAGCTATTTTTATTTTGAATGTTTTTTCATCGCCATTGACGTTCCAATAACCTCCTAATGCACGATCACACGGAAGCGCGTCTTTCGGGTCGAGACTTATAACCGTAGCTACACGTTCAGATTCCTGCATTGTATTGAGTACCGCTCTGCTGTTGCTGATCCACTCAGTTAATCTGAAACCTCCAATTTTCATCAATGATTGCAGATCCTATGCTAACTTCGACGCCTTTCTTCTGAATACACTGATCTAAGTCAGTAATCTACGTAGAAATTCCTATTAACGGTATCTACAAATTCGTCTGGGAATGTTCCCGCGTTATTACTGGCTGTTCTTTTCAATGCGTACGCCGCGCAGCTAGGAGATGAAGTGGAGCAAAACAAGTGCACGTGCATACAATAAGTGTTCGGACTTATGGAGGTGTCCCCACCAGGCCACCATAGAAAGCGAAGTTCGTCACAGTCTTCCTCACGCACGCGGACTTGATGGAACTTAGCTTCTATATCTGCAGCTATGGCTATCTTTTCCTGACGAAATCTGGTTAGTACACCAACAAGGCTGTTTATCATGTCAGGGCCCTGCAGAAGTTGACTATTCAACGAGATGTCCTTGTATTTCGCGGCACAGTAAATACAACACGTACTTTTCCCGGTTTATTTACGTTGATCACGGAGTGATGGGGTAAATACCATATCCGCTTGCAGTCTGTATCTTTATCATTTACTTCTTTCGAGTATCCCTTATCGATGTAATCTGTAATTGTTTTGGTGTACATTTCATGCAATGTTTTGTCGTTTGAAAGTGTTCTCTTCAGTTGGTTAAGGCATTGGTGCGCCAACGCCGAACTATTCGGTAGTATAATGTCGTTTGCTTGCCAAGGTAGTCCCAATGTATATTGACCATCCACGTAAGACAGGATTGATTCCTTATTACGCAACGCTCTCCTATCTTCAACTGACATTGAATCTTTATCGCAGTGTTACTCGTCGTTGAAATCGGACGTCCACATACTTTTAAGTTGCTGTTGCAATTAAATGTCACTTGATTGGCCAATGTTGATATTCGCTGCTTCTCTATGGTGCTCTGTTCGGCTCGGTTCTATGCTGGCTCGACGGACTGTTTCACGAACTGCCCACCCAAGTCTCGTCCGTATCGCATATGGTTCGTGGCTGCTACCAGAACGCACTTCAAGGGGTATGTGTGCTTCGGGAAAATCAGTGCCAATCAATAGAAGGATTTGGTTTACTTTCACTAGGGGAATATGTACATATGTAGGTCGGACAAGTATTAAAAGCCGCTAATGTCATCAGAAGTCACAAAAGACCGTATTGAGATTGGAAACTGCTTGACCGTCCAAACGTTATTTAGCTGAACGCTGCCGCCACTGCCGGAAACACGACTCACACTGAGGTCTACTTCCTTTCCATGAGTAGTACTTCTGGTCGAGATGATAGTCGATATCTGGAAGGTGACGGGTCTACTGCGGAGGTTCAACTGCTGGATCAATCTCTGTCACAACGTGTCTTGACTCTTCATCGTCGAGCAGAGCAGAAGTGATAGTTCCCACCCTAAATTGTTACTGGTTTGATCAAACTATGCAACAGTAAATGATGTATGCGTACAATCAAATACAGTACACATTTTGTCACGTCTACATTTTCTTGACATTTGATTGCGTTAAAGGCAATTTAAACATAGTTTGCATTTTGCGACATACTTCTTTCTATCTTCTAAAGATATACTTTTGAACTTATCACAAGACGCTAGGTCTGTACATGCACCTGAACAGCAATAACATTTTCTATCGTATCTATGTGGTTGACTTTCCTTTCAACAATATTACCTGACGGACCATGAGGCTGTTTACTGTCTCGGACATTTTCTTTTACAACATTTATAACATACACCGGGCTAGCCACTCCTGACCTTTCATCAACACATTTTGTCAAATCAAAGAAACTAGGTTCTTTGCCTAACTCAAAAATAGAGTGTGCTATTTCTGCCAATTTAGATCTCAAATGCATAGGGAGACGTCTAACAATTCGCCTCAAATTCTCAGAGTTATCTATATCAGACACACATCCTAGTTGTTAAAGTGTTATCTGGCATTTTTGCATATCCAGCGCTAACTTGGAAAGCTCATTCACATCAGAGGTCTTTACTTGAGGACCGTGTATGAACTAATTAATGTGACCTCTTGCAATAACATGCGGCCTTCCATATCGAGACTGCAAAATCGATTAAGCTTTGTATACCCTACATTTGAGTCAAACAATACACAATCTCCAAGCATGACTTCGCTTCACCTGTACAATATTGTATCAAGTAACTTAGTTTACGTCTATTGTCACTTACTTTGCATTCTACATTTGTCTTTAAGTTCTTTATAAATTTGCAAAATAGTCAAGTGGAGAACCACTAAATGTTAATAATTCGGGTTTGGGCAAATTCCCAGCAAACAAAAGACGTCCTTTTACGTCTTTTTATGGTTGTAAAGACGTTGTTCTGCCCAGAACAACGCCTCAACAACCATAAAAAGACGTCTTTTGTTTGCTGGGTTAAATCTTCTTGAAGAATTGAAGCAAGTCTCTCAACGTCCATACCGGAAGCACTGTGTCTGTTATCTCGCTGCGTCAAGTTCAGGCGCTCACTGGAAGGTCGCAATTGTCCGTGAAACCACTGCTTTTGCAAGGTTTCTCAACCTAGATGTTGATGATGCAGCACTTGATATGGAGTCTACTTCATCAGGGTCCATTGCCAGTATCGTTCTTTGAATTCCACAAAGTTTGTTTAACAACTTTCAAAACTTATTTGTAGTACTACTTTGGTTTCTGGGTCTTCGCAAAGATCGAAGTACTGGAAATACATTGTTTTAATTCTTCATATTTGTCGCACAGTCGCTCGAATAACTCCCTCACTCGTATTGCGTTTTCTGGTGATACCATCTGTGTTTCTAGTTCTTTATATAATTTGGTTAACTGCCCAAGATGTGCGGCTCGAATTTTCTTCGCTGTTGTTACGTCCATTTTGTTGATTTTATATCTTTAATTTCGTCGATAGTTCGATAATTGTTCGGGATTTGGGATCGACAACTTATTATAGTACAACACTCGATAGATGCGCCGGTTTTAACTCTTTTATTCATCATGGCAAAACATGGCTATACATTCATCCATGCCGAAACATTGCAATTCTCTACAAATAGAGATGTTAAAATAATAAATACCAGCTTCAAGTCGTTATCAAATTACAATTGCTAATACATAAACATTGATAATATGTTCAAAAATGTTAACTCTTTCAAATCATGTAGATCTAATACTAGTACATAAAAGCTTAACTATCGTTTGTAATTTAACATAGCTTAAAACAAAATAAAATATGCGTGTATAATAAAAGATATATCAAACATCTTACCGAACTTTGGTGTCTTATAATGTATTTTGCCTCAAATCCTGAATAACTATGAGTTTATCTTATAAATTCGCCGTTGCCGTCAACTTTTGGTTTTTCTACTGGCTGAAGTTTGTTATGTGTGACGTCGACTTAAAAAAGGCGGTGACGTTAACGTGACGACAAACGTAACTTTTAGCGCCCAAAATAGGAGCGCTAACTTTCAAGTTAAGATTTTAACAATTTAAAAACTGAGAATTTAAAATATATTTAATTTTTACAAAAACCGTTCCGGACCGGTGGGGTTTCCTGCAGGTACTCCCCCTCCCCCTGCCCCCTCCCCTTACATAATATAAAGAAGTGAAATTCCAGCTGGGCAAGACCACTCAACAATGAAAAAATATATTTCAGTAAAAAGAAGCTCGACATTACATCAATTATTCTAAGTTCGTCAGATTGTTATTATAAAGTATCAGAATGATAAGAGGCTGGTTTATGTTCTGCTTGTGCCGTCTTGTATTATTTTTGAAGCTTTTTAAAGTATATTGACCATAAACATGTTGCAGGAGTTCGATTTTTTTCAGATATGAATGCTCAACCAACGAAGTACATATTCGGGAGTTGTTTAGCTTTTGTGTTGGCACATCGGGCATTTTTGTGATCATCTTGTTCGCCTATGTTAGACTGGACAATAAATGCGACAAAGCACAACAGAAGATAAAAATGATTATAATTCTATTCATACATGAAAGTTGATTCAGAAACACAAGTCGTGCTGGTGGACTACTATCGGTTAACTAAAATATAATAGACCATACCATGCATGACATACATAGAATAATTCACGTCTAATAAACTATGTAATAAGTTATGTACATAAGCTTAGTACAAGAAGGGTATTAAATATGTTTCACTTACATAATATGATATCGCTTAACTGATATTTTATACAACCCAGAGGTCAAATAATTAATATCAAAACAGCAACCGGCTTCAGGATAACTTAGATGTTAATAACTTAGTAAAATACTTTGATTTTTGAAACAATTGTTTTACGTGTACAATGCTATTGAGGTTATGTTTCGACAATATACATTACAGTCTATGTTCATGTGTTGCAGAGGTAACGCGCATGCTTTTGCTTCCAGAGGACCCGTGTTCGAATACCGGGAATCGCCACATGTTGAATTCAACTTTTTTACTTGTCATTACAATTAGTTAAGGCTATTACAACATAATAGATATGTAGGAAAACATATTTAATGACAGTTTACAAAACTACGAACATATGAGAACAGGTCCATTTAATAGTCCTTATAAATTATAATAGCAAGAAACACGTTTTTTTTTCGGGATTGAAAGCCGGGACTTCTGAAGCAAAAAAAAACGTTCACAGTAAAAATCTGGTTATTTGTTTCTTAATTTTAAAGTCTAAGAAACGAGGACTGTGACCAACGTCTTAGTATGTAACCTGGCAGTGGCGGACATAGCAGATAGTATGTCTGCACCGTTTGTCGCCTAAGTCAGAGTGCGCAGAACCTGGACGCTAGGGTACGGTATGTGCAGGGTGCTCATGTACTGGATGCACGTTTGTGGTGTGGTTATGATTTGGACGTTGACGGTAATCAGTATTGACCGTTATGTGAACATCAGAGTTGGAGTTTCTTCAAGCAGAAAACTCAGAAAAGTGCATTTTGTTGGAATTTGCTCTTTAATCTGGATAGTAAGTTTGCTGTTCTTTCTTCCATTTGCCATTTACTTCGAAGTTAAAGAAGGCGTACCAGGAAACCAGCAAGTCTTCCAGTTGTGTACGTTGGGCTAGCCCTGGGAGAGACACTTTCCATTAATTTACACGGCCTTCATTGCTCTCTTCTATTTCTTCATAACCGTGAATATCACCATTATCAGCTACTACAGACTATTCAAAACGTTCCGGAAGTCCAGGCGAGCGGTCGGCAGTTTTTCGAGGAATTCAAAACAGGTGGACAGTAAAAACGCGGTTCGTCGAAGTAAACAACAAACGATTGTCCCGACACTTGTCCTCATTTTGTTAGTCTTCATTGCGATGCGGTTACCACTGTTCATCGTGATTGCGCTTGTTGAATATGACGTCAGCAATCACGTGAATTGAATACATTCGAACGCACTGCTCTGTGCTGTAATATTCGCCTACGGTAACTCGCTTGTTAATGCAATAATGTACGGGTCAGTCTTCGTCCAACTATGGAACGCTGTGTTGGGTTGTTGTCGGCGAAAAATAATTCCGGTTGAAAATGAGACAATACTTATTGATAACAATGCCCGAACAAGCGTTCATCACGTTTCTACCGTAACCAATGTGTAATGCCGATGACAACACAATCAGAAGATGTTATATGACGCAAATAAATACGGGACAATTACACTAATTTCTGATGTTTTTCTGGAGTTTTCTTTTCCCTATATTCCATGTTATCTCAGAAACTTTGTTCTTTCGCTTCAGTAAATGTGCATAAATCATCGTTTTATAGATTTGTCTGTACATGTGTTTGATTTTATTTGATTTTAACCCATGTTTTGCCAACTTACCAAAATGCTCTTATACAACCATTTGAAAAACTAATTCTTATAAATAATAACAATACAATAATTAATTTTTTTTTCGCCAACAATGTGTTTTTTTCTGTGAAACATGGCTTATGTTAATTAACCGTTATATTTATTATAAACTAGACAATAGTATCTAGAGTCGTAATGTAGTCTCAAAATATTGTCCCTAATCATCGGATTGTTTCTGCATGCGCCATACTTTTGGAGCTGCAGATAATCAATTACTGTTATTTTGGAAAACTTCCAACACTATCCGACTAAAAAGGGAACTTGTTTCACTGAAAAATGAGCCGCTACAGTCCTTCGGTATCCGGAATTCAGAGAGCCACGTATTTCATGGGATGTTCAACAATACATGTATAGGAGAGCAATTGTGTACGGCACATTGATAGGTTTTCTGAGAAATCATGTTAATAGAAAGTTCGATTTTGACCAAGTGTGCTGATTTCTGGTACCATTGTTTCCCGCATACCATTCAATTCAATTAATTAAGTAATGCAAACACAAACACACTGTAACAAAAGTATGACTGCAACGTGTTTTCGAGATCATCCTTGTAATCGTGTGTGAGTGTTCTTCGGCTATGTCGGAGAAACGTTTTTAATTAATTCCTAATCCTGCACATGCCTAACCGTAAAATAACCAGTTGATTTGTCGTATATATGTGATAATCGGTCAAATTACATGGTATTCATATAGTACACAATAGTAACTCGTATTTTATGTAAACCGTCCTAGAATGCCGATAAAAGTAGTTGAATGGAAGTGTTTAAGACACAGATTCTTTAAGACATTAAATTCCTACCGTCAATTGAGGATAGTGTATTTTAATAATGTGTATTACCGGTTATTGCTCTTAATGTTCACATTTATAATAATAAACATTAAAAAAACTTCTTAAATATTATTTGAAGTATTCGACTCCATCTTATGTTTTGTCCAATGAAACAACTATTAAAATCGCATTATGAAAGAAAACATTCAACGTGTTTTTATATCATGTGAATCATATGTAAAATATCCGCTATGAATGTTCATGTGTATTAAGAAAATAAAATATCGTTGAACCGAATCTGTTTAAAATGTGATATGGTGCGACTTTAGGTCTTTATATCGAGTAAACTTGTAAACAACTCTGAATTGCGTTTATAATTTAATTTTAAACAAAAATAAATAATGAGCGAACAATCAAAATAGTGCGAATACAGTTTTATGAAAAGTATATAATTAAGCTTATCCTTGTATATTTGATTCACTTAAATGTCGCAAATCGTTCACAATTTTAGTTTTTCCGATGACCGTTCTTGTCTAAGTGTACATTTTATAATTGCAGAACAGTAATATATACATAAAGAGTTCCATATGCAGTATAATTCCATCATTACTTCAATGGAATTGAACTATGGGTATTCAAACTAAATATGTATCTATAAAATTACATGCTTCAAGCCCATATGACATTGATAATCGGCATAATGGACTTAAACATTGATAGGTGCTTTCCTCCCCTTTCTCGTCACCATCATTCAATTGCTCATGGCTGTAAAGCAAATTAGTATCTAGATATCGTATGACCTTCTTACAGGTGCAAATTAATGACGAGTGACATACGTGACATGCCGTCATGTAGTCATACTCATTTGTATAACGCTATTTAAAAATATTGCAATAATGACAAAAAAACAGTTCTCGTGAGAATATATGCCTTTTTTAACCTTTCAAATTTGAGGCAGACGGACAAGTTTAACACGTTAAACTGCGTCTTACAAATATTTATGAAACGGCTCAAACAAAAATGCACGGTCGTAAACCCGGACAAACAGCAGGACTCACAGGACTTTGCGACGTCTAAACGGCACATTTCTTTGAAGAGGGCATACACTTTTTTTTTGACCTGTGTCATATCGATCAAGGCATTAACGTGATTTTGTTTTAAATTCATACAATATATCTCACCTGAAAAAGCAAACATCATTTTTAAAATAATATGTTTTAAATGAAAACTGAAATTACAGCATAATGACTTACTGAAATTGTACATTCATTTTAAAAACTGATTTAGATACTTTTATTTTCATTTTATTGTTTTCATTTTGAGTCGCCTATGCTCGTAATTTTAACTCTTGACTTTGTAAAGGGAGCACTAGAACGAATGGCGTACTCGATTTGCACAAACCATTAACACCTGGTTCGGTACCGGAAACATTTCGCAGATCTTCAAAAGTGTTCCGAAAAATAACTGTGAATCCGTAAAACTGTAAAAATACTTACAACGCTTATATCTAGTATGTTACATCAGTAAGCGCTCCTCTAAGCAATGTGTTCGAATCATGCACTTTGGTTCAATATGTGCCACGCCCCATGAAACATATGACTATGGTTTTATTAGCAAAATACTTGCCTAAGTATCCTCTCTATAACAACTTGGTGCAAAGTTGGCGTGTCTTTAATGTAAACTTATTTGGAGACATTCTATATATTTTGTTGACAACCTGTCTTTGATGTCAAAACTTGGAGACTGCGGGGGAATGTGGTAGATATAGACTTAATAAAAAAGCTACCAAATATAAAATTTACTTTTCTCTAAACACCATTTACATAAATGAGCTATATTGAGCCGCCTGGTCCTTTGCTAGTTATATTGTTTGTGTATTGCATTGTCCTGTATCGTATAACACTTTGACAATTTAAACAATTTCACCCCTAATTATGTTTATGCAGGTGTAGTATATAAATTATGTTTAATACGTGGGACATCCCTTTTGTGGTTCGTATCTTGAAAGGAATGAGGTTTTTAATTTTAAGTTAAATTTGTGTATTGTGTGCTCTATGCTAAGCTGAACACCTGCATACCGTTTTACAGGTTTTAGCCAATACCTTTGGTTGGCGTTAATAGTTCCTTATATCACTTGTATATATAATGCTTTGTGTAATCAATGTATTGCATTGTAAATGCAATTTTAAATTGTTCTTTTCCCACTTAAAGTAAGTTAAGTTGAGCAAAACATAATTTAGTTGTGAACAAATCACTCAATTAAAAGTGTGCATATTGACATCAATTTATAGAGAGTGATGTCATTGAAACAATGCATCAAACAATTGATACACTGATAAGTTGCATTATTGCCACGAACACGATGACTTCATATAAACCTCAGCAGAAATGGAAAACTTGACGGCGAGAAGACATACAACTAATCCAAGAAACAATCAAATCTCGCCACTTATTGAAAGGATTTTGAAGCCTGATACAACATTGTTCAGTATCAACTTATAGAGGCATACACACCCGTTTATACAGCGCACATACAATACGAAACTTTTTATTTTATTTAGCTTCGTCATTAATATGCATATTACAGATTAATGCAATGCTACATTATTGTCAACGTGTATGCTTATTGTGCAATACCAAACATGAAACAAATACATGTGTGATATTACTGTCGGTACTTTGACTCTATTCTGGCTATGTATTGGATGACTGATGACGTTTAACTATGCGTTGTATTTACACATATTAACTTTCTCGTGCAATGCTTAAACAGAATACATAATTATATTGTGATGTCGCCGTGTCGCGTAGAGACCCAGTTCGTAATAATATTCGGAAACTAGTAATTCAATCCCATAACGGGGGGATCTGACTAAGACTTACGCTTCAGAAATATTATTTTTATAATCGTATATTACACAATTACCTTTAGGCGTGAAAATCGCTTTTGAGCTTCGAGCTATAATTGCTTTATGGTTAATTGTGATCAATGAGTGATTCCAATAATTTTACTTTCCGAAGAAAGTCAGGCCTGATAGTATTCACTATTTGACACACAACTGTGGTTATAATTCGTAAAATCACCATGTTTAAGCTCTTTAAATCAGTCCGAACACGTAAAATAGAACAAAATACGTATATGTCGTATGCAATATAGCTTTTTTGAACGGCACAAACCAATGTATAGCACAATTTTTGCATCAACATGTTTACCGCTATTGGTTAGTCGGTGATCTAAATAAACACGCTGGTTATTTTTTTCGTTAAGTGTGTGAAAAGGCTGGATCATTATTCAATGATGTGTTAATATCATTATAGTTTTTAATATTAGCATGGTACGTTTGCTTGAGTATGACTATTCTAACGACACAAGTTGATGGGTATTGAAATATCTATAAATTACCGAGTCATTAGATGTAAACATGAAGAATATGTTGCATATAAGAAAACAATCCATCATATTTTACATACAAGCGGGCAACCTATCGTGATTTATACTATTTACATACATAATTTATCATAAGGGTGATTATTATCGATATTGGTAAATAAAAACAGACCATATTCAATTCAAAGCATGTGCGAAACGCTAATCAAATATTAAGTATTATTTGTATGGTGTCGTTTTAAATCAGATCGTCCATACGGGCCCAGCGTCATTCGTCGTAACTGTTTTCATATAAGGTGAATAAATACACTTCAAAATAATCAATGTAAACCTAAACACATTTCTTCATTTCACATTCGTTTTGAAAATACTGCTATTTACTTAACATGAGGTCATGTCAAGTGCATACCACATTTATGGCATAAATAAATTTACTCGTTGCTGAAATATATTTATCAAGTATTGTCAACAGAGCAAACATTCTCTGCATGACTTGATCTTCATTTCGTTCGATTTCATCTGTACTTAATCCACATAATTATTTTGCCAGCCCACGTAATTGCCTGTACCGTCCACGGAATTCTTTTGCGAGCCGACGTTATCCCCTTGCCAGCCACCCCCTTTAATAATAATAGTTACGTCATACAAACGTAATATATGTTGATACTCCATTAATTATTTATATTTAAGTAGTTAAAATTGAGAAGAACCTTATGTTATTTAAGTTGTGTATATTTGTATTACCAACTAATTTAAATGCAATTATTAAACTTTACATGGTATATTAAATATATTTCCATTGAAATAAACATGTAATACATACATAATATGTAACAACCACTTATATACTTACATGGTCCAGGCCAATAAGAACCTAAAAATCAAAAGGCTTAGTTTAATTTGGTCTCAATAATGATGAATAGTATCAAACAGCTTTTTTCGAATTGCTTAAAAGACCGTTATGAAAAAAAAGCATGAAATCAACCGGAAATTGTGTCATTTAAGAACAAACTGGTGTAAGTATGACACAGCCCTTATATCAATACTTAGTCATGATCGAGTTTCTGTTAAATCCGATGCAAAATTATTTAACAAGCAATTGGTCGATGTTTGAACATCGAATTAAGAGTAGAATAAACATAAACTTTGTATTAATGCGAAATGATTGTGAACAAATAAATTTAAATATAAATGAATTTCACAAATATAAGCTTATTGAAGTGAATTCAAATCGTTATTTTGTATTAATTTCAATTTTAGTGTTTATATAAGTATGCTTTCAAATGCATATATAACCATATTAAATTGTATAAACATACACACAAAACTTTCATATAAGTAAATGCTGCCCTGACACGTTTTCTGTTTGTTATATACATGTAAGTTTGTTGTCCTAACTTGTGTCAATTTCATCATACTAAATTATATCAATTCAGTTGCTTCCTAGTAGTTGCTATATGATATCGGTACACTATCAATTAGGATAAAAACACATATACCATTGTTTTCTTACCTGGATAACTAGGATATTGTAGCGGCCAGTAGTTCTCATATTTCGGAAAATATGAGTTCCAATATCCACCCTTGCCTTGTACTGGCGAATACTAGTTCCCGTATGGTACCCAGCTACTTAACGCCACGCCGCAGCATGACACAAGCAGCACAAGTGTGACAGTTGAGAACATCGTATTACCTACATTGACAAGTACATGACAGTGTATTTATCGGTATTGTGGTCTCCTTACATATTTAGATTTGACAAAAGAGCAGTCTTACCTCAAGCCATTAAGTTCCAGAGTTACTCAATGCTGTTCAACTTTAAGACCTTGGCTATAACAACGCGTTTTAAACACAAGTATCGCCTTTTAATATTACTTAAATAGTTATATTCGCTATTTCGCAGCTTCCGCAAGTATTGTACTTGGGAAATAATGAAACAGAGTGAACTTGAGGGTTTTATTGTTATTGTTAGCAATCAAATTAATAAATAAATAAATAAATAAATAAATAAATAAATAAATATATATATATATATATATATATATATATATATATATATATATATATATATATATATATATATATATATATATATATATATATATATATATATATATATATAAACAGAAACGCTGTTTTTATTTTTTGCAGAAGCTTTCGACCTCTCACGGTCTTCATCAGCGGCAATTTTTTATTTACATGATGAAGGCGGAATATTTCACAGATTCCAGCGTCAGGAAGTACAGCGTCAGAAACAATGTTGTTTGCAAATCATCCAGTGTTGTGTACACGGTCAACTGTCGTCGCTGTCGCAAGATCGTGAATGTGGGAGAGACCGGCGGAACTCTGTACCAGCGACATCTATTGAATCTGTCGCGTATTCGCACACAGCACAGTGACCCGGTAGCTGAACATTTCAACACCGACGGACATTCCATGGATGATTTCCAAATAATGGGACTCGAAACACTCAGCGGGTCGAACGAGTACCGCAAAACCATGGAGCAATTGTGGAAGTCAAAACTAAGGACTTACCGACCATAGGGCATCAACGTGCAAGAATAAACGTTAATAAAAGGGCGCGTAAACAACGTTGACTCCGGAAATGCACGACGTCATTTCCGTTCATAATAAAACATCTGAAAATAAAAAATGGCCGCTGATGAAGACCGTGAGGTGGAAAGCTTCGGCAAAAATTAAATACAGCGTTTTTGTTTAAAGACAACAAGGCTAATAGAGACTTTGTTATATATATATATATATATATATATATATATATATATATATATATATATATATATATATATATATATATATATTATGTATACGAAACTGTATGTAAAAGTCCTACGATATCGTTTTAATATAAGAAAGAAAGAAAGAAAATATAAGATTATTTGTGAAGCTGCACAAACGGACACTGCGCTTGTGTGTAGGGTTGACATCCCATGAGTTTAAGGATCAGCTCGTGTGGATCGAAGAACACCACACAAGACTCGATCTTCAGATCTTCAGTAACCTTGGCAACGCAGAATCCAGACATTTCCACGGTTTCTCCTGTAGGATGGAAGCCGTTAAAAGCCCCCTCAAACTTGCCAAAGTGACGCCAGGTGAAGCAAACCTTTGGAGGACCTTAAATGATAGAAGCGCAATCAAATCTCAATCATATGCACATCATTTAGCTCGTGAACAATCTTCGCACGCGAGAATCACGTGCAGGACCTTATCAAATGAAAACGCCCAAAATATCAATCATATGCACATTATTTAGAGCACACGAGTGTTACATGAAGGACATATATCTATACAAGTATATTAGTAACTGCAATCGTATCTGTTTAACTATTCTAAGCAATGTATTTCCAGCAAAAGAAACACTAACAGTTATTATGGAAACGAAGGACCAACGTACAGGCTGATACTGCTGACAATTATTAAATCTTATATAAAGTGAGGAAACCTTTTTAGCCCCATATCGTACTTACTGTACTATATATACTATGTAAATTATATGTTATGCAAGTACATGTACATAACAAATAAATAACTATCTGAAATATATTAAAGCAAACAAGATACATATATTTAAGCACCTTTCATGCAATTGCTAAAGGTATGTCCGAATTGAACATTCACTTGCTTTGAATCATAGGAGCTTATAAGACCGCGATCAACCAATAAGGTATCGATTTTTGACACACACATTGACAGCGCCTTATAGACGTCTTTTTGTCCGCCAAACAGAGTCTGTCGCAGTATCCGAATGAATTTGTATTTTAGAATTTGAAGTTTCTCAATCCCCTCTGGAATTTTAAGGTAATTGTTCGACATAATGTTATACCATCAAGGATTACCACCTCATAAAATGGTTCTTTTGGCCAATCGGACATGCATTAAGTTAAGCGAAATGTTATCAGATTGACGTTTTGAAAACGACCGAACGTGTGGCTCGTCTTTTTTTGTTTATTTTTTAATTAACATTAAACGCCGGAAATGATTGTTCATAATCATAACTACATATTATCCACATAACATGTTTTAACATGTGTGTGTTATGAAAATCATCTTTGAAACTGATGTGACATTTGGTAACCTACGTTTCGGTTTACTAATGCCAAATAATGCAAAATTTCTATATTAAGGAAATATGAGTTTAAAAAATATGCAAAATGCCACCTCAGTCAAAATAACTATAATGTGATGTACACGTGTAAATATTACTATTACCACTGTTTAATTTTAATAAACTAAAAGCAACATTATACTAAATAAATTAATTTAACATTGAACAACAAGCAGATGTATTAGTGTGCCAATCGTTCCGCAACGCAAGCGCGTCAAATTTTCCAATGCTAAACACATTATATCGTGTGTTTAAGGGATAGATTTAACAAATAACAGTCTTGCTCGGGCACTGTGGTCCTAAATACTTAACAACATGTATTGTAGATTTTCTTAACTTGAATACCAGTACTTGATGTAAGTCCATGCCTATAAATAATAGTTCAAACTTATGTTTATATAAGTTTACTGTGTTTAAAATGTAAATGTTGACTGTATGTATCGCTGGCGACGTGTAAAATATTGTACAATGTATATATAATTTACTTATGCTTTTTTTAAACTATTGTAAAATTTGTCATTTTATTATTTCAGCTCATCATTGATTTGAAGGAACTTAAGTTATGTATGTCTATGCTTCTAGTTACGCGATATTCCGGATTTTTGTATATTTATGTCATGTTTCGTCCCTTAAAACTCTGGTATTTAAAAAAACACAAAAAAACATGTATTTATTATACAAATTCAAGAATTATTAGTTTTTAAACAACATTATCCATCTATATCGATTATTTCGGCTAGTTAAACACTGCTTTTCCGCGTTATGTTATTTAGTTTGGTCTTTTAACATACTTCTGGTATACTTCGATACACGGATGGAACTTCGATAACAAAGACAAACAAAAGCCAGTGTAGAGGTTTGCTTTTCCAGCATGTAGAGGTGTGCTATTCCAGCATGTAGAGGTGTTTTCTATTCCAGCATGTAGACGTGTTTGCTATTCCAGCATGTAAAGCAATAGCTGTTCTTCAAGCACTGACGTTATGATACTTATAAATGAAATACGAACGAAGATAGAACATATTTTAATAGGTGGTATGCATGCTGTTCGAGACACTTTGATTCCAGACAATAGACACGTCGGATAAAGAAGACTTTCAACAAAGTTAGCAAAGTTGGTTAAAAACGTGTCCATGAAAATGTGGTATCCGGCTCTTTAAACATTTGCATTTCCTCAAATAAGTGAGTAAAATATAAATTTAACATGTTGTGAAATAAAAAGACATATTGAACTTTAAATTCCAATAGTAAACACGTTCTTGATTTATTTTTATTTTGTTGAAATATGCAATCATCATCAAGTTCATGCTGATTTTCGATGAAATGTTCTCGTTTTTTTCATGAAACCCTCCGTTTTTCCGCGATTTTTATTATCTGCAATACGACATGCTATACCATTTATCGGCAAAACGATGTTCCGTGTCTGAAAACCAAATGAACAGAACATAGTTTTTTTTCTCTGTTTTCAAAGTGCTATCCTGTCGTAGTGTAAACTTTATTCGAATAACATCCATACCATTTTTGTATTTTAATCTTAAGTTTTCAATATAAATTTAAAGATATTTCACTTGTCAAAGGGACGCAACCCAAACAGTTAAATCTTATTCATGAATTCCGATCATTAGAGTTGTCTAACCCTATTCTCGTGATTCACGTGCACGGAAATTTCAACTGTTAAAGATTGACGTATTTCTAATCTTTGGAGCAAATTATATATTTACTTGGGTAAACTATCCCTTTTCTTTGATAACTATTTGATAATATATTATTTTTGTGAAATGTATGTTCTATTTGGTTTTCTTTATCAATAATGCGTTTATTGTATTTTGACTCGCCGTAAGTAATCTACGTGTATGTGTATGGTCCTATCGTTTTCAAAAGATATGTATTCTTGTTCATTTGTATATTTTATTTAATATTTGTTTCCGATATTCCATTTCATAAACATCGATTCACGGTCAATAAGGGAATACTACATTAAAATGTATCAACATTGGTTCTGTGTTGGATCAAAATAATTCCTAGCAGAGCACGAACCCTGAAAAAAGCTTCCAGCGTGGTTTGACCTTCAATGTCGGAAATACAAGGAAAACAAGTCATGCTGAATGCTGGATGCGATATTTACCTCATTGAGTTCTATGGGAACTGTGAGTTTGTTCCAGTAAGTCTGGAAAATGAAGTCAGTCGTTTCACTGAAGACCGCATTTGATCTGATGTGAGTTGGAAAATACTCGTGTTTTGGCGGAACTGTCCCTGTACACGGTACCGGGTGAAAATACTGAACTGAAATAAGGACACCAATCGTTAATGACGCAGGTGTTCGATTGATCGACACTCAACTAATACGACCATGAACAGATTATGAACAATTCGGACAGTGCGCATTGGGGACATTAAATCAAATTATCTTCTTTTAAAATATACTTAAATTAAGTGTTGTTCAAGTATCAAGGATAGTTTTGTGAAAATTACTTTTCAATCGAATAAGTACATCCTTACACCTCACACCGAGTGTCGAAAATGGTTACATGAAATGTATGATAATATCAGACAAACAGACGCTAAGATGATTATCAAAGGTCGAAGGACCAATGTAAAATGTATGCCAGTTATTCTTTTTTAAATAATTGAAGGTCACGTGTATTACATTGTGATTATTTCAGTACAATGCATACTGGCTGTCAATATAGTAGAAATACATTAGTCGTCACATTGTGACCGTTTTAAGACATGCTCGATAACTCCTTTCAAATGTAAAATATTGTATTGAACTCGTTTTTAATCTGCGTTGATATAGAGTGGTTGATTCGACATCAGGCATGTGAATAATCAACGAATACAATTATAGATTATATATCACAACCGTTGAACGATTACCATTTTTGAGTCACAACATGTGTCCATTGGTCTAAATGTATATTTCAAACTTAAAAGAGGTTTATGCCCGAATGCATTGCATTAGTCGTTGCAAGGCAGAGTTCCCAATTTAAATCACTTTTTGTTTAGAATTGCGTTGTATGTATCTGTATTGTACGGGTAATCTGTGGGTTTTCTGCATAACAGCATTAAAAATAATGCGGAATCACAGTGTTTACATAACACACTTGAATTATATCTTAGTCAGTTTGTTAACATACATTGTGAAGATACAAACTTCCACCATGAAATACAATTGTCTTATAGACTATACAAAAGCTCATCCGACATACTTCTGAATAACAATCTAATCCAGAATGTTATTTACTTTTTTTTAGTTCGGATAGTGTATCATTAAATCATCCTAGGCATTCACATTTAAAACAAATACTAATAACCCAGTAGCATTTACATTTGTGTTGGTAAGAATTAATATATTCTATTGTTATAAGTTAAACTATGTTTTACCAGTTATCCTATTTTGCCAAATATCAAACAAATATAAGTTTGACAGTCGACTGTCTTCGAATGTATAATGGGATATCGTATTATAATCAAACGTATAAGTGTCTAAATTGGAATTAATTTAATGTAAAAGTTTCTACGTTAAATGTACATGCGTGTGTATGGAGCAATTCGACATGTACATAACTTTTAGGCTCCGCTCATGCCAAGTGTTTTCGATCTTTAACATGTTTAAATGTAATTCTATCGAACAAAACTGTTTTCGCTGACGTCATTAAGTTGTATATTGGGTTTAAAAACAACTCATTTGATTGTTGACATGTATATGTATGTTTACAAACCGGGTGAATTTTGAAATCGATCTCTTTTCAAAGCAGATATCTAATTTATTTCATCAAATAATTATACCAGCTAATTAAAAATATGATTAAAATATTTTTTTATTTCAAAATACGAAACATCGCAATATTGATCCCTTGCACTACGAATGTATGCACCAATTATTAAAGTGTAAGCAACTATTTGCAAAAAATAACACGGCCATCCGCAGTGAATTTGCTTACGTCAAATGGTCCTTATCAAATATCTACATGCTTTGGTATGTAACCATGTTTATTATCTAAACAAAAGTTGTTAACAAATATCAATAGGATATTTCAATTGTTGGGAAAGGTTTGTATCCTTTCTAACTGGCCTTATAAAGCAATGATCAACATAATATACTTTATTATAACCTCATCGTGGAACTCTTGAATTGTTTAATCGTCGTGTCAGGAAATTTAAATTGAAACCCGTTAAATTGCTTTCATTATATGTTTTCAGTAAACACATTATGCAAAGTAGCCCAATTATTGGAATAGAATCAAATTATAGTGCGGTAATCGAATTCATTCAGTAAGCAATATGAAACGCCTTTAACATCTAATAACATGATCTTCAAGAGTGATCTACATACATTAACCAATTAAGTTATATTTAGTAAATATTTATAATCAGATTTTACAAAATAAACTTTAAATTCGTATAATATAAAACAACATTTAGGACCTAAATAATGAATATCTGTCATGGATTTATACATGAAATTGACGTTAATCTTTAGATTGCATCCTCGAAATAAAAATAGTCTAAAGATGATCGGCTAAGTGATTTCGCCGACCCCACATCATAATGTGTATTTCGTGTTTGCCATTAGTAGTACGAATAGTGAAATAATGGGTCACACGATTTATCAAACGTTTGTAGTAAATAACTTTTAAATATTAAATCTCTGAAACTACAAGGCTTAGGGGTTTAATATATTGTTTTCGACATCGTCTAATGGTTCTCTACTAAGTTTGTTTAAATCATGCCCATGTGGTCAAGATTGGTTATACCCTAGAAATAGAATTATGTGAATCAATGCAACGATTTTGTTAATGAAACAAATAAATAAAATAAAATAAAAACTTCAAACAAAACGAATTTATAATTGTATGCAATATTTCCCGTTTTCCACCACAATATACCAGTGTGAGCATGTGTGTATTGAAAACATGTAAATAGCTGTTAATAATAAATCGTGGTCATTGTTACACTTTATGATAGAATTGTTACTGTAGTTCGGATATATTACAAATGTTAAATTTATTATATATTTGCCATAATTTTGTATTAATGTAAGGAAACTGTTAACGAAATAATTCTCCTTGTAAAAAAATAAACAAAACAATAATTGAGCCGCGCTAAAAAATGGCCCCATTTAATTTTCAGTTTGACTCCTCAAAATTTGAACTTATTGGTAATTTGCTTCCTGCTTTTTTAATCTTCTAAAATCCCTGATATATGAATATTTACATATTCAGATTTACGCAACTCATCTGTTGTTGAAAAATTTATTGAATCATTGCAACTCGTACTAGTTGTATACACTCAAAGGGAAATGTAAGCGCTACCACATAAGGAAGACAAAAATACAAGCAATTATTCCAATGCTATACTTGACAGCCCGCGTGTTCAAAACGTGTGTCAACCTCGGCGATAACCGGTAATAGTCAACCTGTACTGGCGTTAAATCATTTTCTAGCTGCATTGAAAAGAAGCAAACGAGTTACATACTTGCATTATAACACGCGATTATTTGTAAATAAGATTATTAAAATCACTCGTTAAAAAATATAAATAAGTTTTAAACTTGTTAATGGTCACATTCCTTTGAAGTATAGTAAATGTCATATACTATGTCGAAATTATGCGTTCTTCAAAAGCTTACTTACGGTTATCTAAATTATTTAAATAATACGTCGCATGGGGTTTGACATTAAACAGAGGTACTTATATAATTAAACCTTTTAGTGTCAAGTTAAGTTCCTTAAGAAACATGGTCTGCTTTAAATAATAAACTCATTTAAATTCCAACTTCCATTAGCCTGAGTGCAAAATTGTTTTTTTATCAATGTATGTGTAATGAAATGTTAAAATGATTACAAAAATTACAGGTACTTAAAACTTAAGTATTCGTGAATATTTGATCATTTTCAACGATGATTATTTATCTTTCAATATAAATATTTATCGAAATTTGCTTCTGTTGAAATGATTTCAAAGGTATTCAGGCACGTGGAGGTCACGTTGAACTACGTACCTACTATATTATGAATACCTGCTCGGGATATGTAAACGATATGTTCGTATTCAGATGTTATCTTTCACGAAGACAAATATATTCAATGACAAAATACAATGACAATCTGTATTTGATTACTTCTAATTCTATGAATTAGTCGATATAATTGTAGATTTCATTTAAAGTCCAATTCCGAAACGCCAGAGTCGCATGCGTGTCTACGTTCTCTTCACCTTACACGCCGTTACATTATGTTAGAACGGCTATTAATTAAGTAATCAAAAGTTTCAAATTGCCCATTAAATTTTACCTTCTACTGTTCAATACGAATGTCGACCTTCACTGTTTGAAAAATCGTTCAAATCAACCCCATTTTTGTTAAAGGAAATCCATTTAAAGTTACTTAATGCAAGAGTCAAATCGACATAATTGTGTCAAACTACCTGATAGAAAATGATGATTTGTAGTAATATACACCATAATATCTTTTTGTTTGCAAACTTATTCAAATATGACCATAAATAGGCAGTTGTAGATTATTGTAGTGTCATCACATTTTATGCAAAATACTCCTCTGACCACGCATGCTCAATGCTACATATCTCAATTACATTCTTATTATTTGTCCTAAGCTATTAATTTTTGTGGAATTGAAGTTTGCCTCATGCGTCTGCCGTACCTGGGGCAATTACGCAAACGTTTGACCGGGTACAATCCCGGATTTTATCGGGCTTCTTGCTATAAATTCAGACGCTGGAGAAGGAAAGGCAGAGGAGGTATATGTATACAGCCATCGGTAGTTCTGCTTCGACGAGATATCTAAGTTATTACACAGGCAACGCCAACGCGTATTCAAACCAAAGGTAAACTTATACATTGTTTTTCTTATAAATGATTTTGTTTAATTTGTTAAATGCGAATTAGGTATGGAGAACATGTCGTTTAATTCAATTGTTTGTTATAACAAATATCTTGCTTTACTTGTGAAATAATTTAACAAGGAGTTACATTAAATTATTTAATAAAGGCAACCGACGCGGAAAACATTAAAGGTCGCACACACTGGTCTGTACAAGATGAAAATCTGTTCATAGACCTGTTATCATATGGATCTTTTTAAAGAACTTATTTATGTGCCAAGATAATGCACATGTTGAATTAAGTATTAAAAAAATGATTATTTTGGGGACTGTATTGATGGTTAACTTTACATACTCTATAATTTTTGCATACAAGTTGACAGTGGCGGGTCATATATGTTTTTGATGTTGTACCAGGTCGTATTATTTTATTAACATTTAATGTTTTTAAAGTCAGAATCAATTATTAAGGAGTAAATGCTTTACATAAAAAATACAAATTTGTGCCGTATCTGTTTAGGAAATCAGAGAAAAAGAAATGCATTTTGGGGTTAGTTTGTTTTTATAAAATAATAAATTTGCCGAGGCTGTATAATTTGACCATGTTCTTCATGTATTATGTCTAGAAAATATATGATATATAAATCATACAATACGCATATATAAATAGCGTGTGATGGTTACTTGTTTTCATTCGTTTCCGAATCAAAGAGAAAATTGTTTGTTTTTGTTGATACGAAATGGGTTTCGATTCTCCAACATGACAATTTCATTTTTTCATTAATTATGTTTACCTCCTTATGATCACAAAGGATATGTACACATGTGAAGCTGTGCATAATGAAATGCGGAACAAAATATTACTATACAAAGATAATAATTATAACTGTATCTTGATATCACAATAAGTGCATATATGTCAATTACGTAAAAGGTAATTATTATAACTAGATTACAATACAATTTAGACCGCTTCATTATGTCTAATTTGAAAGACAAATACTGTTTTACATGTAGGAATTTCAAGGTTTGTTCCGAGTTTAAGAAAGCTTATCCGAACGTTTTGTTTTCCATATTTTTAATGCAACGGAATCAATTCTCACTTTTTTAACAGCAATCTTTCAAAACGAAACAAAGTATGCTTATAATCTTTAAAAGAACTGATTAATTGTAACGAAAACCGAAATAAAATAGACTTTCTCGAATGAAGCCGTATATACTTGAGTATACTCTATTATGATAGATGACGTCAGCTGACGTCGTATAAAAACGTTGGAGTGTAATAGTCTTACACTACCTTAAGAATAATACACTGTCATATACTTGTATCTAAGCAAAAGTTATAGCATCAGTAAATGTGTATATATTCGAACGATTTGCAGGACAAATATGCTGTCCGTGCTGATTCTAGCGATTGCCATCACATGCGTCTCGTGTGAGAGAAATGCTTTGGGCTTGAGTGCCAGAACGTACGAGGACAGCGGACAACTAGCGAGACTGAACGAGGACACCAGTGCACTAGATAACCCTCGCCGTGGTTTTTTTTCTTTTTTCGTTGGCGTCGTTGAAGTCATTGACATCGCCTATAGTTGGTGGAGAACAAGGACGAGAAGCACTGGTGTAAGTTTAAATTAAGTTATCTTTCGTCAATTATGTTTTTTTTATTCTGATTTGTCTACAGTATTTCAGTCAAATCACAGCTGTCAGATAACCTACTCGTATTTTCCTACGATATCAATTTTCCAACTGTTAAGTACACATAAAAGTAACTGACAACTGCCCTACTTGAAATAAAGTTAGGCTGTGATTTGCCGTAGAAAGGATGTCATGACTAATCACCACATTAGTTGTGCGGTCGCGCCGGGGATCAAACCCGCAACCCTCGGATCTAGAGTACAGCGCTTTACCAACTGAGCTTGGTAATTATGTAAAAACCTTAAAATCAAGCTTTGGTGCCTTGTGTAAATTGCACAGTGTCTGCGATACATGACTCGGAAAAAAGTCCAGAAACAGTCGAATATTGTAAGAAAGGATGTTGTACAATGAAGACATTGGTAAAGTAATGATATTGTTTTGTTTTTATACGAATGAGCCTTCGTGTAAACCAATATTTAATACTGCCAATCATATATCCGAATATAACTAAATACACATATTACATATTCGTTTAACCTTTATATAATTTTAACATATTCCTGTATTAGTCAGTTGTTTGAAAAGTAAGTAACCGAAGTTTATAAATCAAGACTGTTACATAACCGGTTGATAACGATCAATTACAAAGAAATTGCTTTGATGAGTTATCAAGAATACATGTTGTGAGGAAGATAACATATATGCATATAATAAAGCGATGGTACTGTATTTTGAATTAGACAAAGGCAATCTTTCATTCAAATTGTGTGTGTGTGTGTGTGTGTGTGTGTGTGTGTTCGTGTAAACCTGTTAAAACATTGAACGTTGCAGGTGGAGGGGGAGCGTTTCAAAGTCATAATTAAAGCGGATCCGTGCCTTTTCCAAATTTACGATGCAAACGGAGATGACGCGATAACAAGGGACGAGCTCGAAGCGATTTTTGGAGACGGCGAAGCAACACACAAATTGGCTATGGCGCTTGACAAATCCGGTGAGTAAATCTGGTTAATGATTCAACCTCATATTAGTCTCGCTCTGTGAAAAGGGGGTTTAATGCTTGTGCGTAAAGTGTGGTTTTAGATTAGCCTGTGCAGTTCGCACAGGCTATCCAGGGACGACACTTTCCGTTATTTTAGTATTTTTCGTATAAAGTAAGACTCTTCTTTGCAATAACCCAGTTAATGCGGAAAGTGTCGTCTCTGATGAGCCTGGAAATGTCGTACAATATTTCGAAAAATAAAGTTAGCACATAGACATTCATTGTTCCTTATAGCAATAGCCAAAATGTCAACGCTAGATGTGTTCTGGTAACATAGATTTAACAAGATATAAAATGCTCTTTTTATGTTTGTGTGGCACAATATATTCCATTTTAATTTCCCGCAACGCTGTCTATTCATACGACACGCAACACTAAAATGGGACAGGGCAACAGCTACCCACACTCCATACTTCCGATCGGATGAAAAACGTATCTCCTGAACTCCCGTTAGCAGCATTCAGAAGAGCGTTTTAGTTTGATTTTAAAGATAACCATTTGAAACTTTTTTGCTAACATTTACATATTGCTGGACTGGTGGCGACTTTAAAGCATACACTGATCCCCGGAATACGCCATGCATGTGTGCTTGGTTTTCACGTGACTCCTCTTTTTCAGGTGACGGTCAGGTGGACGAAGAAGAATTCAAGGAGGACATGCATAAATTTGTTGAAGGATGTTAAACTGGCGTTGAATAATGCGTCCATAATTGTGTGAACATTGCCTTTATACGATTAGCTCATACAGAATATTGAATTATAACCAAATGTCAGCTTATTTCGAAACTATACTTAGACAAAAATAGAAATGTTGGTAACAAAACAAGCAAAACTGCCGTGGTTACATAAGAGATGCACATTTTGGACGTATACTATGATTTATATATTTTCTGTATTCTGATTTGCATGCTTTCATAATCAATGCACAAGTTTCTATATATGTAATCAAATATATAAATACCGTCATACTGATTCCTTGAAACATTGTGACAGTTGTTGCTAGCAGTAGGCTATGGTTCAAGTATGTATCCTTAATTCAATTCAAATTCTTCTTTGTTTAAAATATTAAATGCCTTTCAAATGAATAATATATAGTCTCACATTATCCACTAAATCATTTGTGATAATCAAAAGATAAACACGCTTTCGTTATTTACAAAGACACATTCTAACGTTAATCGGTGTTTTGTAATCGTATATACCAATCTTCACGCACATAAATTAGTTTTAAGATTCTCATCCCGGATTTGACAACACACGGGTAGCGGGTAAATTGATACTTTTTGATGCATTATACCATCTTAACAATTAATGATTGTAGAGATCATATTGCGTTTTTTATTCCGATTAATAATTAATTGATACATGAACTTGCATGTGTGTTACTTTGTAATTATATCTTTTCTTTGATTGAATAAATATTTAGCTTAAAACGTATGTTTCGGTATATCTGACATCACGTTATATACCTCCCACACACTGTTTTGTCTCAGGAATTGCACGTGGACGGTGTATCTTGTAAATCGACACTTCTCTCGCTGATGACATGTTTCAAGTTTCAATTCATTCACTTGATGAATCTAAAAGTAGTCCGTCAAACATGGCTTGCGGTGGTATAAATAGAAATGAACATAGATTGTTAAACAGTTTGATTAAATCTTAAATGTCCATCAAAAACACATAAACATTTACAATTGATAATAAATCTGCAAAGCCCACAGCTTAGGATGATCTTAGCTACAGTCGGGCTACGACAAGCAGCATCTCTATGTGAAAGGCCTTTTGTTCCTTTTGATTAACAACCACTAAACAAAGGGTAATACAGTAAATTTGCAAAGGCCGGGTTTGTTTACCCAACTAACGTATTTCTGCAACATTTACACCATTATCTGTTAAATGTTCGTACTACGATCATTAGCAACAACAGCTCTTCACAATTGTGACGAAGAAAACATTATGACACCGCATGTAATAATATGTAGAAAGGTGAAAAAAGTTGCCGTTGGGGCGCGGTCAGTTTTGACGATATAGGCATTGTTTCAAGAAAACTTCGCAGAGACTTACATACAATATAACAGCGCGGCAAGTGTTTAGTGACTTTTTACCCCACGGCATAATGTAACAACGCGGTAAAGGGCTACTATACGATGTTACATGGCTAATTTAAAACATATTAATCTAATGCGACTGACACTTTATTTGACTAAATTTACAAGAAAATACGTTTTCCGACCTCGGACGACGAACTGAAGGACGCACAGAACTTGTGGGTTTTTTTTAAATTCTTTTCTGGGTATGCCGTGTGTGATTCGATACATCAATGGCGCCCATATTAATATAATTTCTCCGAGAACAGGGAACGCACAAGTACAAACACAAACCAAAAAACGTTCGAACTAGAAGGCCTATCATACCTTTAATTATCCTTTAAAATCCATAAATAATCCATTCAACACAATAATTGACGATTTTGCATGTAGGGTCTTTTTTAATTATTTAAGCATAGTTAAATAAAGACCCTTATGCCATCCCTGTCCCCTGTCCGTGTCTCATGTCCCTGTCCCTTTCCCTGTCCCTGTCCCCTGTTCCTGTCCCCTGCCCCTGTTCCTGTCCCTAACCCTGTCCCTGTCCCCTGTCCCTGTCTCTGTCCCTGTCCCTGTCCCTGTCCCTTTCCCTGTTCCTGTCCCCAATCCCTGTCCCTGTTCCTGTCCCTAACCCTGTCCCTAACCCTGTCCCTGTCCCCTGTCACTGTCTCTGTCCCTGTCCCTGTTATTGTCCCTGTCCCTTTCCCTGTCCCTGTCCCCAATCCCTGTCCCTGTCCCTGTCCCCTGTCCATGTCCCCTGTCTTTTGTTCCTGTCCCTGTCCCTGTCCCCTGTCCCTGTCCCTGTCCCTGTTTCTGTCTCTGTCCCTTTCCCCTGTCCCCTGTTCCTGTCCCTGCCCTTGTCCCCTGTTCCTGTCCCTGTCCCCTGTCCCTCTACCTGTCCTTGTCCCCTGTCCCTTTTCCTGTCCCCTGTCCCTGTCCCTGTTCCCTGTCCCTGGTCCTGGCCCCTGTCCCCTGTCCACTGCTCCTGTCCCTGTCCCCTGCCCCTGGCCCCTGTCCCAGTCCCTCTCCCTGTCCCCTGTCCCTGTCCCCTGTCCCTGTCCCCTGTCCCTGTCCCTGTCCCCTGTCCCCTGTTCCCTGTCCCTGTCCCCTGTCCCTGTCCCTGTCCCTGTCCCTAGCCCTGTCCGTCACCTGTCCGTGTCCCTGTTCCTGGCAGACGCATAAAACAATATATCAGGTGATATGATGGCTTCTTTATATATCAACATCATAGTTGAAAACCACTTCTCAAACGGTCTTTTCGATTTATATACTAAATCTAGAATAAATAACTTTTACACCCTTAATTCTTACACATAAAATAATGTAACTTTTTACAACCATCAGCAAATCCTTACTTAATGTCGATTTTTTTCCTAGTAAAATCTGTCCTATAACTATTATATACACCAATGTTCCGTGATAAACATATTAAATTATGTTAAATAAGTACTCTACTTAACAAATAGAGCATAATACCTTCAATATGCAAACTGTCACTCTTTTACAGTAACAAGAACTTTTACTCATCAGCAAACCCTTTTAAATGGAAAAAGAGAAAAAAGTCACTTTATAAATTTAAATTGAAACACTACTACACTTGAATGCTACAACGTTACGTCCACAATAATTATATACATCCAGATTTCATGATTAACATATAAGATAATGAGAAATAAGTCCTCTACTTGACCAGTACAGCATTATATCTTCAATATTCAAACAGGCACTCATTTACAGTAACATCTTTTACTGATCAGCAAATCCTTTATAAATTGAAAAACCGAAAATTCACTTTATAAACTTACAATGAAAAACTAGTCCGCTTGACTGCTACAAATTAACGTCAACAGTAAATTATATACATTAATGTATCGTGATATACATATAACATGATGATCAAGACTATGCGACTGATATGGAGAACATTCTGAACTACACTCGGTTCAAAACGACATTGTTGTAAATTTTCTGGTTAATACTTTAAATTAAGATAAACACCTTGGTTGTAGATCTGCCTTTGTACTAAAACAAACAAACAAACAAAGAAAAAAACAACTGTTTGTCCGCTATTTTAGGCGCTTGAGCTTGAAGCGAAATGAATGAGAAGACCTATCCGGTAAATGTAATTCTCGAGAGGCAATCTGGTATTCTGTATACTTTTGCACAAGAGTCAGTCTTCTATTCAGATTTGCTACAATCGCAAGTTCAGATGGTGACCACCTTTTATAACATTTATCACTAGGTACATGAATATGCAGATCGTCTCTATCAGTGCTTTCAGAAGCTAAAACCTCGTTCTCTTCTGGCTCAATAAGATGAATTCTGTCATCTTCCATGCACTGGACGGGAAAAGAGTATCTGGCTTAGCTACATTGTACACATGTTAGGGTTAGTTTAGTATTTAAATAATTAGCCTGTTTAGTCAGCCAGTGCGGACTGCACAGGCTATCCCGTGGCGACACTTGACCCAAGTAATAATAAATAAATATAACATTTAATTTCATTGGCTGATTCAGGGTAAGCTGCATTTTACGCATGTTAGGGTTAGTTTAGTATTTACTATTAGATAATTTATTTATTATATGATATACATAATATAATACATATTATAATAGAGTGTACACTAGGTTTTCATCAAAAGCATTGAAGCATGCTGCCAATAAAAAAAAATACAGCATACACATTTTAAATAAAGACTGAGAGAGAGACATATATTTTGAGATTTAAAAAAAATGTATTACATCTTTTCTTCATAAAAAGAAGCATTATTAAACGAGTACTTGTAAACTTTCATCCTCAAACACTATTTCAAATAACCCTACGGTTTCAATAATGCAAAAGTGTATTTCACCCATATATTGCACCTTTGACCTTGAAGTATGACCTTGACCTTTCACCACTCAAAATGTGCAGCTCCATGAGATACACATGCATGCCTAATATCAAGTTGCCATCTTCAACAATGCAGGAGTATTAAATGAGCGATTTTCACCAATATATTGCAAATTTTACCTTGAAGTATGACCTTGACCTTTCACAACTCAAAATGTGCAGCTCCATGAGATACACATGCATGCTAATATCAAGTTGCCATCTTCTTAACATCCATCATATCATATTATAAGTAAGCTTCACTATATTCAACTTTATATATACAAATTTAAAAAAGGTGCATCTTTGAGCAAAGGTGCATCTTACAAACCCCCTACCCTAAGAATGGAGGGAAATCATGTGACTTTTTCAACCAATAAAAATAAATGTTAACCAAAAAGGTCTGTTTTTGAGCAAAGGTCCCTCTTACAAACCCTATACCCCTAACCTTAACCCTAACCCTAACCCTAACCGCTGATCGTGGTGGTATATATTTATACTTGAACAAGTTTATCGGGTGTTAGCTTTCGGCGATTTTTATGCTTACTCTACGGTCAAAGGGGAGCAACCCGTACTAACTCCGTCGAAGGGAAGCAACTTGAACTGAACGTTGACGGTCTTGCTGATCGTGTCTGCGTGTTTCGGGACATAGTCATTTCCGCTCGCAATTGTTACATAGACGTTGTCGTTAACAAATAGGCAATTTCGCATATCGGGCGCTTTTTTTCTAACCCATAACTGCATCAGATAAACAGATATGATAATGGAAGTAGTGATTAAGCATTACTAGCTTTATTGTGATGCAGGAGATGATGGCCATGATGATGCCTCAGAAGATCAACGCGTGTACCCACGATATCAAGAAGACCAACGTGTGCACCCGCAAGATCGAGATCACAGAGAACTATTACACACTCAAGGCACTGCATGTTGTGCGAAAATCTTGGGTGCTCATATTTAATTGTTCTCTGTGTTTTTCCAACAGTTACTAACAAAATAAGGATTCGACACACAGTTTCGTATATTGTGCATGTGAGGGCTTCGAATACATTTATTGCTTAATATGTTCGTCTTGTTTTTGTTAATTAAAGCCATAATTGTATTTTGTCGAAACCATAGGAGATCCAAGAGGGAAAAGAGGACACAGAGAGCCGTCCTTTAGAATGTTCTGGTCCTCATAAGTTAAAGCATGCTCTATCTAGTAATGAATTAATCAGAAAATCTACGAAGGAGATAAATTGGCAGTGTTTAAAACACAAAGGAAGCATCTGCACGTTGAACTGTTGCTGGAAATTATGCGATTATTGAGGGAAAAATCTTAAACAAATAGTGTCATTCCAACAGATGAAATATTTTATATAAAAAAGGACATTATCTCAAAAGAAACTGCTCATACAGTGTGACATTTAACAGAAGCATGACGTTATTGTGTATAATTACGTTTGTGTTGTTGTATCCTGAAATATTTCATTTTAATGTACTTCCTCTCTGCAATAGAATTGCACAGTTATTTAAGGTAGTGTATCCGTAAAAATAATTGTTTTAAACCTAAATTATTTTACTATTTCTGTCATCTGCAACATTTCAGGGATTGACAAACCATATATTAAGAACTTTAATCATCAAATTAACAAATAATTACATGTTCTTTAATCCTATTACCAGTTTGCTATTTTGATATAAATTATTTGACCCCTAAGTTGTTAACACAGATGTGTATGTATTAAAATTAGCTTTTCATTAACTTAGTACTAGGGGGACCCAGTAATGTAAGTTTAAATATCATTAGTTATGAGTCGCTCACTGGAGACATTTATTTAAAAAATGTAAGTTGTTGTTCAAGTTTTGAAACATTAGTGGCTGTCATTTTAGCTCACCTAAGCTCATAGTGCTCATGGGGGCTTTTAGGATCCCACGTTGTCTGTCGTCCATCAGTCTGTAGGTCAGTGCGTCCGTAAACGTTTTCTTCTAACGTCTCTTCCTTCTAAACAGCTAAGCAGATTTTAATGCAACTTCACCAAAATGATCCTTTGATGACCATTTTTCAAAGTTGTTCAAATCAGTCTGGATCACCGTAGCTGAAATAGATATTAAAAATAAAATCACCAAAAATCTTCTCTTGAAACACAATGGTGAGGTCTTTAATATTTGGTGTGTAAAATGCCCCAATTGGTCATCTAATAAGTTTGTTCAAGTCATGCCCTTGGGGTCAAAAATGACCATTCGCCTCGGGGACATGTGATTTATGTAAAAGTCTATAGCTATATAACTAAAAAATCTTCTCTGACACAAGGCCAAAAAGTGTAATATTTAGCATGTAACATCATTCTGTGGTTCTTTACCAAGTTTGTTCGAAGAATACCCCTGAGGTTTAAATTCGCCCTGTCCTGGGGCTTTCTTATTTCCCTTGTATTTATATAGTGAAATTTTAAACAAAATTCTCTAAACGGACAAGGGCCAGACTTGGTTAATTTACATGTAACATCGTACAGTGGTCCTGTACCAGGTTTGTTCAAATCATACCCCTTGGGATATAATTGAACCATCCTGAAGCTTTCTAAATTCCCTTATATATGTGTAGTGAAAATTCCAAAATCTCTGACATGGTTAGGCCCAGAGGTTTGGTATTTGGCATTTAACATCATATAGTGGTTCTCTATTAATTTTTTTTTTAATCATGCAACTGTCAAAACTGGCCCGCCCTGGGTGTGACTTGTTCTCCTGATATTTATGTACTGAAAACTTATTTAAAAAATCTCTGAAACTGCAAGGCACAGAAGTTTGGTATTTGGCATCTAACATCAAATGGTGGCCCTATACAAAGCTTGTTCAAATCATGCCCCAGGGGTCAATATTGGTCCCGCCTTGTGGGTAACTTGTTTTAATAATATCTCTTCCGAGTTTGAAAAAGGTTACGGTCGGTTGAAAAACATGGCCATAAGGGGGTGCAAGTTTCCCTATACGGCTATAGCGAAACATTGCGAACACTCTAAAAGTCGCATTTTTTTGTCAAATTTTCATGAAACTTGCTCAGTACATTTGTTCTAATGATATCCCGGCAAAGTTCGAAAATGGTTTCGGAAATATCACAAAAGTTGCTCAGGACCGTTCAGTTCCCCAAAGTCTCAGGTGAGCAACCTATGGCCCTCTTGTTGTAATACTATGTCATCAGTGATTTCGTTATTACAATGTCAGATGACATAAGATATGTCCGTAGAATACCCTTTTTTATGTTGTTATCTTTAAATTAAAGAACATGTCAAAAGCTCTTGTAAATTTTTCCATTTAAATATGCATTAACAACAAACAGTACTACATGTTTGATTATATGAGCCTTGTCCTTTGGAAAACTGGGCTTAATGCATAAGCGTAAAGTGTCATCCCAGATTAGCTTGTGCAGTCCGCACAGGCTAATCAGGGACGACACTTTTCGACAAAACTTGATTTTCGGTAAGGAGGGACTTCCTTGAATCTAAACATACCAAAAAAGCGGAAAGAGGCTAATCTGGGACGACACTTTACGCACATGCATTAAGCCCAGTTTTCTCAGAACAAGGCCCATATTATTGTTTATGAACCATAGAGTAGAAAATGTAAGTCCCTGTGAAACGTTGCCAAATATACATTGATAAATGACAGTTTGTAGTTTTTGTGATTTGTTTTTGTTTTAACCTGGCTGCTGTGAAAAAAATGCCATGGAGTTCTTAATAAACTAACCACCGTTCATTTTCTTGTTTACTTTTGTACTGATTGACTTTTGATACTCTGTCTCATGTACAAACTATCATACGCAAGATTGTGGATCTGACGCAAATCACTGCTGCTTATAAATTTATTTTGAGCTTGAAAACAAAGATATTGTACAAATGAAATTCTTTTACAAGATGTATTGCGAAAAAAAAAGAGGTCGAGTCGCAACAAAGGGTACCACAGCACAGTTTGCCAAAGAGCGTTAGCCTTACAAATGGCACGCTCAGTTTTATAGGTTACTCAATACGCAATACGGTTATGCAACAAGGATAAGCGCACCCGACTCGAAATCGCTCCCAAGTTTTGTCATTCTTGATGACGCGTGTCTTTAACATAAACATAATTGTCAATCACACAGTTTTATGACGGGATGTGAAAACGCTTATATTTTCAGTGCTGTTATGTTATTTTCTTACTAAATCAATTAAAAGCGTTAACATGGACCAGTCAGTTCCTTTGAAAATACATTTGTACAGACGTAGGTTTATACTAAGACAGGTTCAAGGACAGACGAGACAAGGAAACATATTCTTTCACCAGCGGCCAATAGTACATGACTTCTGCCATTGGGCCTAGCACCATCACAGTTAAATCATGAGGCTGTAATAAAGCCTGATTATCTCCACTAGCAAACTTTTGAATAGCCCTATTGCGCAGCCGTAAAATAAGCCAAATACAATGCAAAAACCAACCACATCTGCAGCGTTCGAATAACACATCACGGTGCGGCTTCACCGGGCTCATGGACAGCGGGCCGCGTCGATTTCTTCGAATGTTTAAAATGAACGCTCTAATGGACGTTAGAGGCGATAGCATTGCGCACCCAAGGCGTTGCTGAAGACTGCACGGCGCGCACATCGGCATTCTGCTTTTTTGGACGCCATGGAAGCGCCCGTTCCAGTGTAACTTGGGTTTAGCAAGTCAATACTTATAAATTCGTCGCACTTGACTGAAGAAACAAATCTTATCGGTTATAAGTATATAAACCAAGTGGCTTCATTTCTACAACTGCTAACTGTAACTCCGTATTTTCAAGTCGCCACATAAACGAAACATTTCAACGCATTTATGGAGGTACGGTCAACGCATTTTGCAATATTTGCTTTAGTATTTAACGCAATAAGTACCTGAGGCAAACTCGTAGAAATTATTTACAACGTAATAAAAGCAAAACAATTAAAAAACTGACTCTATGTTCGACAATTATCGGATAAGAATGAAAAATGTTATATTGAAGACAGTCTGTCTGTGATTTGTGGAAGAAGATACAGCTTTAAAAGTGACATTACCTGCTCCGTAATAAACATTACAATTGTCGGATGAGTAATCATCGTTGTTTGAACGTGTAGTATTGCTTCGTTACTCATGCGTTATATCTATGAATCTATTTTTGCTTAAATGCGACGATTTTAGTAACTTATGTAAGATTTCTTACTTATTTTGTAGAAAAGTCATTTCAAGAAAATACAACGACATCATTTAGTGTCGACAAACGCGTCAATCGAAATAAAATCATTTGGATACTGACTGAAGAATATTCTCTTTTTATTTGCACGTGTTCGGCGTCTAATATTTGCGTGCCGAAAAACGTATGTTATTCGCTTCATGAAAACCCGGCGACTGAAATTTTAACCGCTAAAAATGTGTAGCTAGCTGATTTTAGTTTTTCATGATAAGTTTCATTCAAATACGTCAACATAGTCTAAGAAATAACCTGAATTTTGGAAAAAAAAATATGTTCAGGCGAAGGTTTCTACTGTGATACATTCAAAAAGAGGTCCTCAAAACGTCCTCAAAACGTGTTTTTATATTAGTGTGTAAAATATGCAAATGAAGGTCCTCAGTTTGACGGCTTGTAACGAAAGTCCTAATAACAAATGCATTGAAGAAATATGTGCATAATACGCAAATGATATGCAAATGAAGGTCCTTGTTTTGTAGTCCCCAGAAGTATAGTCAAACAAGATATTTCATCGCTTTAATTTTCTACCCATTAGAGGGGGTGTTACAACATTTTCGATAGCGCAATCCATAAACGGCATAAATATGAAAAGAACACATTTTTGGCGAAGCGCTCTGCCCATGGGAAAGAGACGTCCTCATATTCCTGATGTTTAACTCGGTCTTAACATGAGTTGTTAAACAAGTATGTGTGCGTGCGTCCGTGTGTGTGTGTGTGAATCATATAATAATAATTTGTTTCAGAAAACAAACCAAAGAAAATGTACAGACTAATTATGAAGATGAACACAATACATACATATGGTCGTGAAACAACATTCATAATTTTTTTACGCATGTAGCTTCTTTAATATATAAAGACTGTTTTAGAAGCTATTTCCTTTAACAGGATTATCCTCCTTTCTTATAACTTCGTGCTACCCTATAAGATCGTGTACTTTTTTATGACGTAAACTACCAAGCGACATTCGAACGCACGCGCCCGAAAACTGTTCAACTTTGTAACGAAATAATTTTCGCAGCCGAAGAAACGAAAATCATGAGAAAAAAACAGGTAATAACACAATAAATATGATATGAACTTGGAATAATTACATATATTGTCCGATTTTTATCCTTGTTCTCATAGAAATCGCCTAAAAAATGTTGAAAATCTGCAAAATTCTTTCACCACACGGACGCCGCTGTTTGTTGTGATCGAAACATGTTGTAAGAGTTGTTTCCCTTGGAGGCCCGTCTCGAATTTCTAGTGTGTTCAATGTTTTGAATACTTTGCATTACAATACGATTAAAAATCAATTAACTTCGTTTAAAAATAATTCACACATATCCTGTTCTCTCTTTTGAAACTCCAGCCTTATCCAAAGTCTAGCAAGCATTACGCGAAGTACCGCACTTACACCCCAGAGCTTCTAGATAAGGCATTATATAGTGTCAAAGCTGAAAAACTATCCGTGAGAAAGGCAGCCTTGATGTTTGGAGTCCCAATTCAGACTCTGCGAGATAGAGTGAAAGGGCGTGTTGACCCCACGAACTTAAAAAACGAGACAACATTGCTATCGTTGGAAGAGGATCAATCTCTTGTTGAGCATGTAGAGGTAATGGCACAGCTAGGCTATGGCATAACCAACAATAAACTTAAGGAACTTGGTGGAGAATTAGCCCAGACATTAGGAATAAAATCAAACGCAAAACCGCTAAGCAACTGCTGGTTGACTGGGTTCTTAAAGCGATGGAAAGAGCGTGTAAGCTCGGTAAAACCGAGTGCGCTGGAAACCAACAAAGCGAAATCGGCATCCCCTGTTGTGGTCGAACGATACTTCGAAAATCTGAAAAAGGTTATTGAAGAAAACGAGTTGTCTAATAAGCCCCAATTCGTATACAATCTTGACGAAACCGGCATTCAGCCAGAGCACCGCCCTCCAAACATAATTGCCCCCATACATGAAAAACCACAGTCTGTGACATCCCCCCGCTCCACAACCACAACTGTGATAGGTTGCGCAAACGCGGCCGGAAATCATCTGCCCCCGTTCTTCATTTATAAAGGAAAGCGGATGAACGATGACCTTTACAAAGGCAGCTCGCCAGGGACCAAGATTGTGATGTCAGAATCGGGATGGTCAAATTCAGCCATATTCAGCGATTACATCCAAAACCACTTCCTCCCAAATGTCCGGTCAATCGCTAACGCAACGCAGAAGATACTGCTCATATACGATGGCCACGCAAGCCACACATCCAAGCAGATGATTGATTGGGCGGTAGCGAATAACATCATTCTGTTTGTTTCACCGGCACATACGTCTCATCTCCTTCAGCCGCTTGATGTGGGGATATTCGGACCATTCAAGGGCTATTATTATAGGGAATGTGCCTCTTTCTTGAGAGAAAACATGGGAAAGTCGGTAACCAAATATGACATGACAGCATTGGCGTGTAAAGCATACCTTCGCGCCATGTGCCCCTCAAAAATAACTGGCGCCTTTAAAAAAGCAGGAATATATCCTCTAGATTGAAACGCGGTGGAGCGGGAAAAATTGTTTCCCTGTGAATCATTCACAGACAACACACCCGTTCAGAAGGTCAAGGCAATGAAGAAGGGAAAGGATGCTGTTGAAGCATATTTAAAAATGAAAATGGAAACTGCGGAGATTCCTCCTAGCAAAACATGCGGTTGTGCATGTACTTGCTCCAAAGTTGAAAATCCGAAGAATGCAAAGCCACGCCTTTCCAAACCAAGACCTGGGGGAAAAAACATAACAGATTCCTCGTTTATTGACGCATTATCCCAGTACGAAGAGGATAATGAAAATATGCTTACCAAAGGAAAGGGAAAGAGGATCGAGAAAAGAGAAAATCCACATCTATCGTCATAATGGATTCACTCAATCCCAAACCATCGACCAGTGGAATGGGAAACGTATCCGGATCAGATGATGAGAGCATTGACGATGACGAAGAAGTGTGCTGTGTCTGTGGAAAGTTTTACCCCCCAAATGATGGCACCAGGCAATACGTACATGTAAAGATCGTGACCTGGGCCTATTGCGACAAATGTTCTCACTGCGTACATTTGGCATTTTGTCACAAAAAAAACTGTCATTAGAAGGGGTGACAGCTTTTTATGCCCCCACTGTGATTAAACTGAGTTATATTTAAGTTATATAGTTCTTGTTACTTGATTTCGAGTTTATTAGTTAAACATCAGAATACTAGATAGCGTTTTCTTCTTAGATATTATTTTATCTGATGCTATGGATTTCATTTAAATCATATGTTTTTCTAGCGATGCATACTCGATTTAGTTTAACAAACAAACGCCCAATGGTCCGTCAAGAAACTTTAGTTTTTATTATGTGCGACTGTTTTACTTGGATATTCAATCTGAAACAGTTGCACATAATCAAAGTTAAGTGCATTCACGGACCACTGGCCGTTGTTTCGCTATTTACCGTTAATCGATACACTTTATCTAGACCTCTGATAACATTTAACACAGTTGATATTTCTTTTTTATGTTTACCGATGTTTTTTAAACCCTTCTGTTTAATACAGTTTAATCACGAAAGTCAGCTAAAACAACAAATTTTGATTAGAAATAAACACATATTCACAAAAACAGACATCATTTATTATAAACACATGCCAGGGCCTCGCTATGACGTCATCAAACTCAGTGCACGATCTTATAGGGTAATTTCCTGTGACGCAGACTACGATGTACACACATGTTTAAAGGTACGTAACTCCGTTATTTTATCTGAAAAGCAAACTGATTCACTCGTTATTGGTTAAACAAAGGATAAATCTAAAAGCATATATCACATTAAGGTAGTGTTTACTGATTTGTCATAAAAATAAATGCGTTTGAAGTTTAAGGTGCACGAACTTATAGGTTTAGAGGCTACATGACGTGTTGTTATTTAAACGCCAATGGTTTTATAGATTAGTTTATGCTACAATTAATTGTACCAATACTGCAATAACACAAACGAAGTACTATGTACAAATCGCAATACATTTATGTTCTTTTGTTATATTTTGGTTTTATGTATTTACTTTCAATACGATCAAGACAGTCACATATAAGTATTTAATTGAACTCTTGTTAAATGTCTATTGTGAAGCAGCACAATCAATGCCATTCTTCGCGCAAAATCTACCAAAACTTCCAGTTTGTATTCTTAAAGGTTGACTAGAAGTCGGGAATTACAATCTTTAACTTTTGAGGAAGGATTTCTAAATAAAGTTCATATTCAACATTAAGTTTGTTATTTTTTACAACATAACAACATGACTTCGTATTGATTGAAGCCATTTGTGTTTGGAATAAACTATTACTCTTGTTTTCAATCATTGTTCATTAACACATATTTAGTTTTCGAAAACAAGGGTAAACCATTATCATCAAAATTCCATAGGTTTGTGTATCCTTTCTGACGGTCATTAAGTGCGTGTATTTACATTGTATGTAATATTGTAATATCACTATGGAAACCAATATTTTAATATTCATTGCATTTTAAATGGGAATCTTCTGAGTTTGTCAAAATCTCCAGCTTTATATTAAATGCTTCTGACCTGCAACTTCAGATGTATTCGTTCAATTTTTGTTAACCTTGTGTATCCGCAGATTTCACAAAAATGACTTAGATTAGGCGATACAAAAGCGTAAACCTGACATAAGAGTTAAAATTAAAGTAAAACTTATTGCATTTACACAGCAAAACATTAAACGCCTTCAATAACTTACCTATAAGATGTTAAATATTGATATTTAAGATTTCAGTATAGTATTACATTTGATGTGAATGGATGTTAAAATATTTCTTGTGTTTTCCTTTCTTATCAATAGTGTCCTTATTGACGTCATCGGGAACCATTTTTTAACACTTATCTTGTTGTTGGATGGGTATAACCACTTTCTGTTCGTCTAGATTGATACGATGTACTTGTTGTGTGCTTGTCCGTTTGAATTATGTTGGTTGTTCTTTAAACAGGCCTTGTTGTGAGAACGTTGAACATTGTCGTGGATAGATAGGTTTGTCTAAACAAATCAGTAAGACAGTGTGCATATAACTTAAAAGTGTGTATGTAAAGACAAAATTATGAAATCACATGTCAACAAACATGAACCACATCATACTTATACTCCTATTGGCACCGACAAAAAAGCAACAGGATTAGTGAAGAAAAACTAAGAGCAATATTGTCTTTACACTATCTGATAATGTGTACACCAAAATTCATATAAAAAGTAAGACTAAAATAAAATGTTAATTAAATTATACAATCTAATAACATTAAGATATTTGTTTGAAACGAATGCAAAATTGCAAGTTACCACGGTCTTTCCCTTACCCTTCTGCAAGCGGTAAAACATACTACACTGTATACGGAAGGTAAGCCCGAAGATATATATCGTATTAAAACTTAACGGGAAATTAAGGTCATTACCAAAAGAAAAAGGTATAAAAAAGTGTGTAACTTTCGTCAAATATCTTTAAATATATTTTATGTGTCTACTTTAGGAAATTACTCATACATTCACAGATTGTCTTGAATTTCATAAAACGTAAACTCATCTTTATCGAGCGAGACTTAACAAGCAATTAAACTAAACAATATATATGGGCATTTTTTCATATTTATATAGATGAGTGTGTTTGTATAAGATTGAAGCGAAGCCCACTTCACTAATGTTTACATAAAAATAATCAACATTTCATATGCCATATATTAATTTCATAGACTACTACTAAATGTTTATCTTTCGAAGATATACAGCTAATATTTACGTTGTATATACTTTGTATTTAAAGTAAACACACCAAAAACGCGAATCAATAACATCAACTATATTCTACAGTTTAATTAAAAAAAACGTTACTATCAATTCTCAAAAACAAAGCACATTTATTTAAACAATAAATGTTTGTGAAACATGTATGCCCCAACAACGTGTTAATGGCAACATTGTTAAAAATGTACATGGCTCCAATCCTCAACGTTAGTCATCACCATGCCATAATACATTTATATCGCACAATATATAGGCTGTTACAACGAATTCTTAACCCGATGATAGTTGCGATTTGATATTTCTGTGATTATACCAAAACAACGATTATTCGTTTAAAAAAATATTATAAAGACGTTATTATGTATTTTTCAATAACGGCATGGCGTGTATTTTAATATGTCATGTTTACAATATGCGTGCGATCGATATGATTTCCTACACTGCGTTGGTTTAAATTAATAATAAACAAGACGTAATTAACAGGAAACTCATCGTGCTACACCGAATGGATAATAATAGATATAATAAAAAGTATGTATTTTAGCTTTGAACAAATAACGCGATAAGTGTTTTACTTATTCTAAAAACAAGCAATGGCGTCACAATCCGTTGCACGGGATTTGCATCGTTACATAGTTTTGGTTTCTTAGTACCTTCAAAACCATTTTTTTTACAGCGGTGTCTAAAGTGTTTTTAATGGCAATGTTGATAATCGGATACATTTCATAAGAGCAAATACACATGACCAGTCATTAAGATTTCAAAAGCAACACGTGTTCCTGGTTAGCGCGATTTACATGACACGACAACGAGCCGCTAAGTATACTTTTGAGAATGCAATTGACCTTGCAAATATTAATTGCTAGCCTTAATTTGTAAAAACAGAGGATATATGTTAGCATCTTTGAAAGTTTAACGTAAATGTTAAGTTTCAAATTCTTTCAACTGTGTTCCGTTCTATTTTGTCGCACGCTAGGTTAATGTAAATTTTACATGGGCAAGTCACGTGAGGTAATACTGAAAACCACTAAATATCTAATACAACTTACTGGAAATGTTAAACATTTGTAAAGTTAGTGTCAATTGTCAGGATTGAATGCTTGGGCGCGTTTACAGCTGCCAGTATCAAAATATTTTCGGTAAAAATAAGTATGAAAATCGTTGTCCAATGTTCAGATGGTGGTTTAACGCAGTTGAAAGTCTTCTTAAGTGATGTTCTTATGGATATTAATTCTACTTTAAAAGACATATTTTATGTAACGCACCCCTGTGACATTAACCTTTGAAATGTTGACCTACAAGGATTCTTTCCTTTTGCACAAGACATACTACCAATTTGCATGGTCGTATTTCAAATCGATATCGTGCGGTAACGAAACATCTACGGACCGCCAGACCGACTGACAATCCCACCGACTGACAGACCGACGTACATGTACAAAGCAATAAACACCCGCTCCTGCAAAGATGGTCATAGTCAATAAATTGCATTCACAAACATACAGTAATTTAAATCAAAATCAGTAGTAGCTTGTTTTAAAGTGGTCAAATACAAAGTTTTAAGAAAACATCAAATAGTCTTCATAAAGTCACAAAATTACAAATAAACATCTTAAGCAAAGTTAAAATAACAAATAGATCAACACATAATATTCAAATTTAGTTTATGCCGTACACTTTTGATTGACTTAATAAAATAATAAAAATAGTATGCTTGCTTTGTACGACGTGAACCTTAACAAAACAAATTAAGACTCGGCAAATACAAAAAAACTACAACAAACAAACATCATTATCAATACGGAAAACTCGCGGTCAATACGAGATGCGACCAGTCAAAATTCAGGAATATCTTGCCCAATAAGATTACATTATTTGACGCCATTTTGAAAACGCTACTGTTATTTTTTCTATCTTTGTAGTTTTAAACTGTTTTAAACCACAAAGTAAAGGAAAACACGGCTTCCTTTAGCTCTTTAACAAGTCCAGCAATAATTCAACTAATAAATAAAATTGTAATATAAAAATAACACATAGCTTCAACTTGCAAACAAAAGGCAACATTTAGTTTATATTAACGCGGTATTTACCAAACAGACACATGAATACTAGGATCACATAAAAATGCATTTGATACTGAGTTTTAGCTAGGGTAATTACTAAAGAAGAGAATTAAAATAACCAAAGAAAGCTCAATTTAGGTTCAAACAAGACAATTTCGAGTTTACATGTGAATTTAAATTTGGGATTTGCCATTTATGAAAATATGATACACGTCTATATAATACATATGATCCCATTCGGAGTGGTCAGTTTGACCTAAGAGGATTGACTAAAACACTCGTTGTAAAAGACCACTACGGGATGTTAAATTCCAAAGTATTCAAGCTTTCAGCAATATAGGTTTCAGACAAGACCTTTTTAAGGTATTATTTAAACATAAGTTTGACCTTCAATCGCCTACATATACAACAAGCAGAATGATTTAAACAAAATATAGATCAGGGATACACAAAGATCAATCACGACAGAAAAAATCACGAGGGACGAATGGCGGCCAAGTTTTCAGTTGTGCTAAAACGCAAACGAACAAAAGTAGTTTAATCGCATTCTCGCTTTTGGGCATACTAGTTTTAAATCCAAACATTCCGCAATTATTTTAGGTTGGTTTGTATTTAGATAAATTGAATAAGTGTGCACTAAAATAAAGTAATGCATTCAAGAGCTTTGAAATACATTGACACATTTTGTTACGTTTCTTTTTTACGCTTGCGATGCATTTGTCATAGCAATTGATAACTCTTATTAATTTTGTGTACACAAGCTGAAAACTTAAAATTAAAATCTAAGTTAAACGTTTAAATGGACCTGAAATAATAACACAATCATAATTAAACAATTAAATGTATTTATCAAAGCAACTTTTTGTTAACTTATGTTAATAATTTTACAAACAAAATAATACTGTTTGTAATCGTTAAACTATTATAATGTCGAGAAAATATTGAATACAACAGTTTGCATTCGCCGGGATTGGAACCGTGGACCTCTAAGAGCTACAACTTACTTGATGCCACTGAACAATTGAGGCATATGACATTAATATCGTACTTTAAACGATGTGCTAGTTATGCACGTTTTTCCGAATTCCACACCTAGTTTATTGATTTTTGTTAATAATTAACCATAAAGGTATCGATATTTTGAAATATTTTTCTAGATAAGGAGTGTTACTTTCCATGTTTGAATATATGAATGCACACCTATTTATTATATGATTTTTTTGGACAATATTCATAAAACCATTACACACTTAATTAACTGATTTTGATTGATTATAAACCAAAAACGTACCTATACATGTTAACATGTACTTAACTCAGGAGTTCAATTATTCTGTTTCGAATATATGGATGCTTACATGTTTATTAAATCTCTGACACTTGGTTTGAAAATTGTCATTTTTTCAAAGTGGAAACAAGTACATTTAATACATACACTAACATAATTATAGAACAAATCCCAACAATTTGGGTTCCTATCACGTCATTCTAATTGCATAAGTGTTAAATTGAATTTCTATCTCCTTTTTGCTTATTTTTTATCTTATTAAAGGCGTGTTCCTATCAACCTTGCACTTACGTAATACATGGTTTTGTCGTGTCCCAATCTCTTAAATTATTACGCAAGTATGGTCAAGTCATACCAATTTGTCCGAGTGCGCTATAGCAAAGTCGTGTCCCAAACCATCCTTGCTCATATCACTATAGTTAAGTTGCGTCCTGACCCATCAATGCTTATGTCACTATTTAGTTAAGTCGTGTCTCTACCCATCAGTACTTATGTCACGATAGTAAAGTCGTATTCCTACCCCTACATGCTTATGTTTCAATGACGAAGTTGAGACCCGACCCACTCATGCTTATGCCTCTATGGTTAAGTCGTCTCCCTATCCCTACATGTTTATGCCTCTATGGTGAAGTCGTATCCATACCTCTACATGCTATGATTCTATGACAAAATCGCGTCTTACCCTTACATGCTTATGCCTCTATTGCAAAGTCGCGTCCCTACCCCTAAGTACTAATGCTTCTATGGCGAAGTCGCGTCCCTGCCCCTACATGCTTATGCCTTCATAATAATGGCGAAGTCGTGTCCATACCAATACTTGTTTATGACAATATATCAAAATCGCGTCTCTTATGCCTCCATGGTGAAGTCGCGCATCTACCCCTACATACTTATGCCTCTATGGTGAAGTCGCGTCCCTACCCTGACATGCTTATGCCTATATGGCGTAGTCGCGTCCGTACCCCTACATGCTTATGCCTCTATGGCGAAGTCGCGCATCTACCCCTACATGATAAGGTCTCTATGGTGAGGTCGTGTACGTACACCTACATGCTTATGGCTCTATGGTGAAGTCGCGTCCTTACCCCTTCATGATGAGGTCTCTATGGTGCAGTCGTGTCCCTATCCCTACATGCTTTTGGTTCTATGATGAAGTTGTGACTCTACCCCTACATGCTTAAATCTCCATAGTGAAGTCATGTCCCTTCCCCTACATGCATATGTATCTATGGTAAAATCGTTTTCCTACCCCTAAATACTTTTTTCTCTATGGGGAAGTCGTATCCCTTCCCAAACATTCTTATATCACCATTGTGGAGTCATGTCCCTACCCTTACATGCATATGACTCTATGGTGAAGTATCAATATCCCTACTTGTTAAGTTGCAATATTTTCTTGTTTCCATTAAGGTTATAGAATAACTATCAAAGCTTTTCGAGGTGTGGTAAATAAATCAAAATAAAGAAGTGTCACTCCAGCTGCTGGAACAGTATTGAATTCTTATGATATACAATTAGTTGGTTCTTTATTTTAGGCAAGTGACCGATTGCCAAAACAGTACAAAACAGCACAAAACAGCACACTAGAAAACAACATAAACACATATAAGAATAAGGCTGGGGTCACCGCCTTGGAACGGTCAATGTAAAGCATTGGGGCTTTAAACCGGTTTTAGAGCGCTCAACCTCACACTTGGCCCAGCAATAGTCATGATACATTTAAGTGTAAATAAATTTTAACCTCATATCATTGTAACTCAAATTAAACACTAATAAAAGGGAATTAAAACGCATTCAATTTAATTACCATTTAAATACTCATTGGTAGGAAAGATACCAGAGCAAGAGAGTTACAACTCTTTGAGGAACGAGTCATAGATTTGAGAATTTAGTAAAGTAAACATGTTTTTGTTCAGATTATGGCATCTGAAGTAAGAAGAGGTTGTCACAGAGATTTCAAAAAATACCACCTGACGCCGCATGTCAAAATATGTAGCAAGTGGATACGATAAAGAAATGTTATCCTTTAAGCATGGCAAGTTTTTGATATTACTTTATGGACTTTGTTTTTTAACACTTTGTAATGGACCACAGCAACATGTTATATACCAAAAATTGTACAGATATTTCAATATATGCGCGTATATTAGTGTATATTAGACCTTCAGTCTTGACTCTAGAAGAATGATTCAAAAACATTTCATGTTATTGAGGATCACAAGGCAATCATTAATACCAAATATTAACCCGTGTGCGGTTTCAGCGAAAAACATGTTAAGTTATGTGCTATACAAGTATATATATTAACGTTTTGACACACACGGCTTAGCAAGTTTAGTCTGAGGAGGTTCGACTCTAAGTTCATGACTTGAACAAGTATTTTGGAGGACCACAATGAGATGATATATACCAAATATTAAACCCGTGTTGCTATCGCTTTCAGAGGTATAGAATTTTCGATTTTTGTGCCATTTAAGTCTGTTATAACCTTGTAACCATAGGCAATGTTTTTACTAGGGGCTGAATTTGGGAAAATATTTTAGTGGACTACTATTTGAAGTTGCATTTAAAATATAACACCTGCAAATCTTGTGATTTCTAAACAGTTATTTTGCTAGTAGTAAACAATAATAATCATGTTGTTATAGAATGTTGAAAAAATCGCATAACTTGTGCAATTTTAAAATAGATAATAAAAAACACAATGTACAATTTGAAATAATGAGTAATGTCTGCATGTTTTAGTTTTGTACGTTCAAAATTGTTAGAGAAGGTTTGGTCTACGGACAGATTGACAGACACAGGGAAAGCCATTCATAGCGATCCGAGAATACCCGTCTCTGCTACGTACTGGTGGTATTATAATTATGCTAACAGCACACACATTATTCTATTTCTAACACTAACGACAAATATTTTTAATTTATTTGATATCTACGTTTGCTTTAGTTTTTTCTTTTTGTTTAGCAATAATAAGGAGTGTTCTACACAATCCAATTTAAAGTTTGCCATATACTTGTGGCATGAATTATTGTCTACTATTCAAAATCATTCCAATCTTGAAAACTCAAACCCCTTAAATTAATTAGACAATATACAAGGTACGAGAACCATTGTGCGAAATAAAGAAAAAATGCCAGGTCCTCAATAAGTGATGTAGCATCCTTCACAATCTGTCCTTCCATGGTGGAATTGTCTGTATTTTTGCCTTCAGTCATCGTTCTGCTTTCTGTTTGGCTTGAAGTTGCAGCACTAGTTATAACTGTCGAATCACTGCTACTTACAGTGGCGATATTATCATCCGTATTTGTGCATTGAGTCACCGTACTGGGCTCTTTATTGATTAAAGTTTCAGTACTAGTTACTGGTTCCTCACTACTACTGATCGAGCTAAATGCAGCTTTACGCAACATCTCTTTCTTTGAAGAGCGCAGAATGGTTGCAGCGTAAAATCCCAATCTTCCAATAAATCTTGTTAGTCTTGGATATGATGATTCTTGAATTTTGGATCTAATAACATGCAAAAACCAAGTGGTAAATATAACTTCGAGGGCAGCAACACCTGCGAAATGTTGTATACTTCCTGAAACGATAAAAACAAATATAAACTTAGATGCATGAGTTAATTTGAACTGAACGTGGTTGAATATTTAACTAGAATGTTATTTATTAGCTGTGAAGATGAAGAGCTACACGAAGTGCTACACACCGGTAGCATGTACATTTAGCCAGTGAAAAGAACATCATCTGTCATCGACAGCTAATCACTTCGTGTTTTATTATCACGGTATCTACAGCATCTCACTCGATTTATCATATTATATCAATAAGCAAATCCCTAACGGAATTGACAAATATCACAACAATAACAGCACATGTTTTAAACAGCATTTTCGAACACAACTAACATTGCACCAACTACAAAGGTAAAAAATATAAACGTAAACGTATCAAACCAGTTTTTCGCATTCGGGCGGAAACCATAATATGATTTCTAATAGATTGTACACCTAGAAATGTTGCTGGCAAAACATAGTCAGATGGCGGTCAACCATTGTCCGAATATCCAAGTGCCATCTTTTCCATGAATATGGGAAGCGATTGGTTCATGAAAAGCTCTATTTTACTCGAAGAAATTTATGTTAACGTTTTACATTTTTTATTGACTTTAATTCAAATAATTTTGAAATTCAATTCTAGACCTGCATTTAAGTTACCTTTTCTCAACATTTCAGCACAATAACTTCATCATAGCTCAAGTTTTGAGCGGAAACCATTTTTCGGTTTAGGTGTTAGTGTCCTTGACCTCGATCCGACTAGCCCAAAATGCAATTTCAAGAAAAGTTTCCATAAAAGCATGACCATGCGAAATAATGGAAAATTCGATTGGATAATAAAGAAAATGTTTCAGCTCATTGGTCAATTAGTCAGTCGATAAGTTATTATGTCAGTGTACAAGGTAGATGTTCTACCCTTTTCATAAACAATTTGTACACTTTTCCTACGAGCGAACGCTTTCATTGTTACGAACGTTTCACAAACACATTAAGCTTAAGGGTATTAATTGTTAGTATATTATAAGTGAGTGACTATTACCAAACATATGTCAGTCATGTTGTTGTTAAAAAAATGTATACTGATTGAGCTTAATTTAAAGTATTCGGCTGTTATAACAGAGACCCAGATTGGTTCCCAATGTGTCTAGTTTTGTAGTAGAAACCATTCTCAGAGGATAAATACACTGGCATAAATTTTATCAATTCATTCATATTTTCAAAATTGAAAAAAAGTTAAATTATTTAATTATTGTAATTATTCATAGCTTAGAATCAAAAATGAGTTGCATGAAATAGTGTAAATTTATCACAGAAAATGATACAGTTAAGTTATTAAGTCTAATTCCTCTTGGATATAATTTTTTATTAAAACATTATTTTTTTGTTCATGAAACATGTTGATGTTCACTAAATAGTCATATTGAAATTCAAGAAACATTATCAGGAGATAGTTTCTTATTAATACCCGCTAGTCATTTATTTAAAGCATGTGACCAAAGGCTTTATCTATGTGGAAAAGAAACAAGTTGAGCTGTGACATAATAACCTAGGACTTCTGCCATTTATAAAATTAATAAAATTTACAGTGAACTTTTCCATATTAAATAAGTATTAAATACATCTAAAACGCTGAGTTTTATTAGGCATTTATTGTAAACTTTTCATTCATAAACATTCAGTGACAGGTTTGACAAAAGCAAATATAACTTTCCATTAAATTCAGTGCCCGGGAGGAAACTGTTTGATTTTGTTACAATTGATTTTTATGTAATTCAGAAGTGTTGTTTACAGTAAACATGTCTGTGTTTTCTGCATCAATCAGCCATGTATCACAGTCATGTTTGCGCTATACATTCCAATTTTACAAAGATCTAAGAAACGTCCCATATAAGATTGCTGCATTAAGATTTCTCATACTTCTGTATTTACAAAACGCATTTCCCGAACTTCAAAGCGTGACCAGTGTTAATTTAATAGGAAACAGTGCATACATCTGTCTTACATTTTACTTTTTTCTCCGTGGCGATTTCGCGAATAAAATGAAACAACTGTGCGTTATATGATTTTCTATTTAAACAAAACCGTGGAAACAATTTCCAACAGTTTGATTTTTAAGAACAAAAAACAATGCTTGTTTAGCACTATTTGTACAATGCCGAAAACACTCAAACCATTCGCAACAGATGGTTGCATAATAATTGTTTATAAACGCCAGGATTTTCTTAAAAACTTCGTAAAAATCTTTCGAAAGAAAACCGTTCGTATGAACTTTATAAAACGGAACCATTTTCCAAAGCTTGTCTGTTGTAACGTTTGTTTCTGGAACACAAAGTCGTAAGCAAACCGCGTATACAATGCGGACATAACAATGAAGGTGCTACGTTTAGCCATAAAGCGGAGAAACCGAAAAAACGAGAATATTACATATATTACTTTAGGCGACCAATGTGTAGACGAAATTGTTTCCCTTGAGTAAATTTCAATTCTAAACTTCGTAATTCTAACGTAATTTACGCAATGCAAGTATGAATATCTATGACATTATTGTTTATTTTATCACCCAGCTATTGTTTCCTATGCATTAGATTTATTTTAAAGATATTTTGAGTAATAATTTATGCAGAACTTTTCAAGAAAGTTTTTGTGTACATGTATTTTACTTTAACGGTTTGTTCTACATTGTAATGTAAGTGGAAAACTTTGATGTGCTGTGAACGGTTATTTTTATAATTATTTGGATGGATAGTGACCGTTCTATAACATTATTCAATGTCTATTAATGTAAATCTAATTAGTTAAATATCTTGTTGAAGTGCTAAATCTATTGGATATCATTTTGGATGTATGTTGCATTAATAAATAAGAACTTATTCTGATAGTACAAAAAATCGAACCGTTAATCCCGTAAACATGCTAGAACTCTGCATGTATATGCACAATTACAAGTAATATCAATCCAATTTTTATTGTGTGTGTGTGCTTTACAAATTAAATATAGCATTCGATTATTTTCATTGCTATCGCAGTTAAGAAACATAGGACTCCAAGATCTACTGCATTGCCAGTTACTTTAATATTTGTTCTTTTCAAATGTACCTAAAATGTAAATCTATTTCGACACTTATATGTCGTTAAGTTATATTTCTTTTTTTAAAATCCGGAAAAGTCAATAAATTGTTGAAGACCCCGAAAGACGTTCGATATCGTTTCCATCCTCTTGTTTACACTTCAAAATACTGTAGTGATGAAACGCTAAAGTATTGTTGAGCCGGAAAAAATCCGGGCTGTACAATTGACAGAAAGAGAAAAAGACTTTTTTCAAAGAAAAGTGTTAAAGTTACCAAATTAAAATCGAACAAGAGATGTTTTTGTCAGAAACACAAAGCCTCCTACGATGCCGCTTTGAAGCCATATATTTGATCTTTGACCTTGAAAGATGACCTTGACATTTTACCATTCAAAATGTGCAGCTCCATGATATACACGTGCATGCCAAATATCAAGTTGCTATCTTCAATATGCAAAAGTTATTACGAAGTTTAAAGATTTGAGACAGAGTGACTTAATGACAGAGTGACAGAATGACGGAGCGACAGAGTGACAGAATTACAGATGGACAGAATGACAGGCCAAAAACAATATACCCCATATCAGTCGGTCCGGGGGCATAAAAATCATGAACTTACGTTGAACATAAAATTGAAAGTTTAAAGAATAATACTGAACATATTAAATCACTCTGACGTGCAGAAACCAGAAATCGTGACGTAATAGAGGAATATACTGATCACACACGCGCTTTTGAAAACTCTAGCACGGAAACTTAATCGGACTGATCGTAAGAATAACCTAAACAGCTACGTTTCAAATTTAAAGATAACAAGATTTTTTCCCAAAAACGATTTAAATAAGCAAAACAGTAAAAAGTGAATTTCAATCTGCTACAAAGAACTGTCAGTGAAAACATATTAAAGGAAAACATAATGCATGTTATAAAAAAACAATCTGAATAAGAGAAAAAAGGCGAGGCGGATAGAATTGAAACGTTTCAAAAGGACGATTTACAATGGAATGATCAAAAATACAAATTAAAATAAAGTTGTTGAACCATCAAGAAAAACTACATGGTGGATATGGTGATAAATGGTCAGCTGTATCTGCCTGAAGAAAGAAGTCATGAAAGCCTTTACCAGTTTGCTGTACACTTTTTACAGTTAAGACTGACGAACCGTTACCAGTTTTCCATACTTATCAAATAAAAGAAAAACAACAGTTGCTGCCTGTGCGACTTAAAACGTTTGACGCAACAACTGAATCCTACAGGGCATGAGGGCACAAACATGACAGGTACGCTAAATTTGACAATGGATTTGTTGGTTAGTAAACTGTCTGGTAAACAAATGGATGTGACCACAAGCATAAGAACTTTGTATCAAGGCCATGCAGTAAACGTTTTGACCTTGATTTGAGAAAATCCGGACGAAATCTATTGAATACATGACTTCCATGAAGCTGCTTTGGAATTGCAATGTACGTTCTGTCAGGTTATCCCAAACAAAAAGTTGTTTAAGGATGGCCTTACCATATGTTCCGGAAGTACAGCCATGTACGTCAGAAGAGCGTATGCCTTGTCAGTGATATGTGTCAATAACTCACTTACATTCAACATGCCGCAATGAATTGAGTGTGACCTTTTGCAGAGTTTGTACTTTGCTTTCAATTCCAGTTATTGATTAGCAGAGGTTTGATCGAAGCCCACAATGTGCAGAAGCAGATAATTGGTCCTGTTGGTACGCCGTTTGCTTTAAAACTTGGACCTGGCTTGGTTATAATTGGATAAATCTGTTAGGTTGCATTTATCAACGTGAGTTGGTACATTTTAAGAAATGGGTAATACATCATGCTGGAATGGCGACTTGTGGCTAATCATAATTGTGTAATCCGTCGTAAACTTAGACGCAATCTTGAGATTGCTTATGTTAAAATTGACGTCCATACTTCGGTCGCCGTTGATGCTTTAATTATCTGCCTTACATTTAGGGCGGTCTATATAGACCTTGCATAAGATATGTTGAGTTCTGCACTCATAAAGCGCTCGTTCCTGCCCATATGTGGTCCAGTGAAGTGTTTTAATGTCAGATCGAGAAACAGAGATATTCTAGGTTATGGTTGAAGACATACCTGTACAAAATTTCTTAAACCCACCACAAGTGATAGCGAGATATATTCTCGATTTGATGCTTCAAACAAACAACTAACACAATATACCATGGTAACGCGTACTTTGTGCAAAGTATGTACAATCGTTTATTATGAACTGATTGCACACATTTCAACTTACTCGGAATCCCCACTAGGTTTTAGTCCTTCTATGATACAAACAGGAAAGGTTGACTCTTTAAGAGTGGTGTACAACAGTTTACGTATTGAAAACATCAACTGTGTTCAATGGGAACAGGTGCAAGTGCTGTATGAATTGTACTGGCGACGTTGGCAGAAAGAGTACTTCACCGACTTATAATCTCGAATAAAGTGCAATAATAGTGTCCAAACTTGAAACTTTGCGACATCGTGCTCATAAAGGATTATGGTAGGCATCGAACTAACTGGTCGCTAGCTATCGTTGACCGCGTGCTTCAAAGTAAAGACGGATTTTCGCGTAAAATTTGTTCGAACCATTATAGATGGAAACAAATGTCTTCTGCTCTAGACTTATGCTAGTGCATTTGCTATCATAAAGACTGAAACATTTTTCGATATTTTTCAACCTTTCAGTGCACACATTTTTGGTAAGCTTTATACGATTATTTGCATATTGTCTTATACTGCTATTTCAACCATTAATGTTCATATAAAGTAAATTGCATTATTACATCATTAAACTGGTTGAATAGTTTTCAGTGGTGTCTTACGATACAAGACGGGGAGTTTGTTGTAGCCAGTACCAGTTGTAATCCTTGTTAGGAACTTGATAAATGAATTCGTTTAAGAGTACATTGTTTCCCTTGAGCCATCGTCGTTAAATTCTGAACAACGTTGTTCCAACGTATGTTTCGTTTAACTCGTTCATGAAATTTATCATGGAACATTGAAAAATATCAAGTGTTTATTTCTGTAACATTATTGTTTATTTCATAATTCAGCTAAATTTTGTCTGTCATTAGATTTGTGTTAACACAATTTGAAGCAAAAACATTCAGCACTTTCTAAGCACAATTTCTCTGTACATGTGTTTAACTATTTTGGTTTATTGTTAATATTAGTAATGAAAGAGCATGAGGTGCCGTTGTTTACTGTTTTCCTTTTAATAAGAGTCATAGTGCAGTCGAATGAATACTAATTCGGGTGATTATCCCTGCTTGTATGTTTCAAACTTGTTCGTTGATTAGTTTTTATTAAATATCATGTTGTGTAATATAATTTATTGCATGTTCATAAAACAATAATTCTCGAATTAATATAATAAAATGCTTTGGTTACTACAGAATCTTTACAAAAAGATTCGCTAAGAATATAATAGTGAGTATGTAGCTATTTTAGGGCATGTTGATAATTATTTTTTTTAAGCAAAACACTACTTAAAAAAAAACGTATTTACATAACAATAGTTTTCATAGAAAAATAAGTTTAGCAAAAAAGTCAGTGCGTTGGTTTCAAGAGATTGTAAGTAATACTTAAAATTTAATTTGTATTTGTTGTTGTATCTAGAATGTATTTTAGTAAAGGTATTATTTGAAAAAAGAACACACGAAAATGCAGATCGATTTTAAGGATTACACGTTTTGTCTACTGTTGAACAAGTCACATATTTTATTGTTGTCATCATGATAACTATTGTAATCAACAAGTATGTTAATTAAATAAGGAAAACAAGCTTTCTAGTTAGTCAGCTTACATTATTGCTTAAATATCTACTTTATTCAGATAATTTGCATCATTACGGTTTGACTTTTCTAGATATGATTACTTTACATCTACTTATTTAAATATTTAATTCGGAAAATCTATTATTTGAAGAAATACTTTACGGGTACATGTCAATTGCATTTCATTATTTGAAAGATCCAAAGCTCAATTTTGGGGATCATGTAAATGATGTTGTTGTTTTTGTTAGCTTTATATAAACACGAAACTTGATAGATATATAACGGTGTTTTTTCAAAATGTGATGTGTTATATATCTTCCATAAATCAAAATAGTGAATGATAAGTTGGTATTCCATAATACGCTTCTATGCTTCTATTTCAATATTGCGATTCCTTAAAGGAGGGTTTTGTTGACAAAAATAAACTATGTACTGTATTAAAGTTGCGGTTGCACATAGTGTTATGGGATCAAATAACAATCACATTTCATCTATATGAAAATTGTATACATAGTTATAAGCATTTATTAATTGTCTACTGTTTTTCGGATTGTCTTTCGTTTGCAATATTTACGTCATTTAAACCTCTAATTGAAGATCATAGACTATTTTAACTTCCGTACGTACGATTCGTAAGCAATTTTAAGTGTTTGTTATTGACACGTTTTAAGAACTTGATTAAGAATCGTCGTTCATAAGAATCGCGGAATCCTTGCGAAATTTAAAGAAATTGTGTTCTTATCGGGCGGATGATGTTGGTTTCAAAATAATGAAAAACAAACGATATATTTTAAACAATCTGACCTGCTTTATCGTAACGCATACTTCTGTAAACCGTGTAACTTTGTTCAATTAAAAATAACATGTTGCTTGTTACGTTCAACCTGAACCCTCCGTGACTGATGCCAATTTCCACAACAATACTTTAAACTTTTTACAGAAATATAATTAAAATTGTTTGATAAGGTGTACGTTGCTTAGTGTTTTTTCACATGCTTAGGGTTAAATGCTATCCTGTCTTTTAACTTACAATTTTAAATGCATACACGAGAATTACTATGGATAACTAAATTTGGAACTAACCATCTATCAAGCAAAAAGACCTAATTTGAATAAATATCATATAAAATAGATGCGTTTTTATTCCTATACACGCATGCGTGAGTGATTTACACTTATCAAGTAACAAACGATACTGGCTATTTATCACCGAGTGAAGAAAAACAAAAGCGAAAGGAAGTTGCAGGATATATGTAACGAAAAACAACTTGCAATAAGCATTTGGTATATGCCGACGTGCAATCGTCGTCTTGCATTACCCAATTGAAAATATGAAATTGTTTGCAATTATTTGTTTAGCATGACTGTCAAATACTCAGATGTATACAATAAAATATAACAATACGAAAGCTCTTGAAAAGCGCATGTAATTTTAAAGATTATGAATTAAACAGTAATAAATCGAAATAGAAACCTTGCAAGAATTGATAAATATAACAAATTAATATATGCTTAAATAATATTACAGGACAGGATTTTACTCGTGTTATTATTCATATTATCTATACAGAACAATACATTGACAGTATTTCAAGTACATTATTTTAAGCACAAGCCCCACACCGTTAAAACCACTATCAATTAAAGATTGTGCATTATTGATCTTGAATCTGCATTATTGCTCTTGCATTTTTACAATTTCATGTTTTATAAACAAATTCAATGTCCATGTTTCACTGACGTATATTTGTTTTGTGTTATTAACATAACCCAGATGTTTGGCCTTTTCGAATTATTTTTTAATTAAGTGTTATTATTTTGTTAGAAACAGACTAGTGACATGGAGATCTGAAGAAATTAAGGGTCATGAATTATCTTGTCACCACCTATACCAAATCTGTGATCATATGTTATGTTTCTTATGAAAATCAACAACATAACTAGAGCGAATATACGTACATATTTTCGTTTTCGATACATAACTCATTTTATGAATCGTATTGAATGTTGATGATGTACACGAAGATGTTCTGCGAGAATGGAGCGTTTTTGAAATAAACATCACATTTTTCTGTTGTTTTTTATCACAATTACTTACATTTTCAGTCAGGCTACTGTCTACTCGTACATGTTGGCAATTAGTCTTCTATTTCCACATAATTTCTTTGCAAGTAGAACAATTTGTACAAAATGCACTAGCAAAAAGTTATTGGAGTGATTTTAGTATAAGATCAAAACAATTAATAAAGGGGTAATGACACCACAAAAGTTATTAATAATTATGCCAAATCGGTCAGTCGATTTACAATTATTCCCCGTATAATTAAAAAGGTGTGTCGGAATTTCGACGCTTATATGACGAATTCCTGTTACAGGAATTCGTCATATAAGCGCCGAAATTCAGGAATTCGTCATATAAGTGCCGAAATAACAACACTAAATATGTACTAAAAATCCAGGCGTTCAAGAAAGGCGTTCGCCAAAGTTGAATTCTACCATATAAAAAACGTTGTTAGTTTCCCGAAAACGTACACACCGAATCAATGTGTTACCAATGTAGTTATGGCGTATTAAAGGGACTTGTTCACAGATTTTCGTATTTTTTAAAAGTGTTTTAAATATGTTTACTAAACAATCTATACTGTTTTGAATTGTCTTATCTTATAATAAAAACAAGAAAAAAATATGAATACAAAATAATGGTTTCCCCGGGATTTGAACCCAGGACCGTTGTAAGCAAAAGCTAATGCGCTAAAACTGCGCCACGCCACTTCGAAACATAAATGATATAAAAGTACTCAACGTATTTTTCAAATTATCAATGAAAAGCGTTGCAAACGCTTTATTATTTTACCAATATATTTTACACTTTTTTTAGTCAGGAGTGCTATTTTGCTTGGTTTAACATAATGCATTCATTCTTTTTTGAAGCTATGAGAATTATTTTGACAATCGTCATTTTCCCAAACTGTGAGCAAGTCTCTTTAATTCATCACGAACCTTATTAATCCCCAGCATTGCAGCAGGATGTACATCACTGGTACCTTAATAACTGGACGTTTGCATAAAAAAGTCAAATGCAGAATATAAATATTCTAAATTGCCAATACTTACCTAAACTATTTTGTCTCATAAAGTCTTCTGGCATTATTTCTGGCATGATTATCAGCATGAATATTTGCGCGAGGTATAGGTTTAAGGCGTATGAAAGTTTCTCGCCAATGTCAATTTGCATCCAGAAGGTCAGTCCCATCAAGAATGTCGTAGTAAACACTGGATACATAAATAGGTTATAATGCTCTTGGTAGGCTCGCTCTGAAATGTAGTTAAACAAATATGTTAAAATCCTTCAATTACAGAGTATACTTATGTCGACATATAAGCCTTTCGCTACGTAAATGGTACATAATGTTTCGTTCAATTTGATTAATTACTAATATATCGTTTTATTCCCTTGCATATGTAATAATCTTATGAGTACTTGTATCGTATCTTAATAAGACAAATGTTGTCGTGATAATACGATATCTGATCATTAACCTCGATTGAAAAAAACATACCATTTAGATTATTGAACATTAGTTTAAAGAAACGATATTACGAAAAAATCTATTTTTTGTAGGAAAAAAACAATAAAGTCCAACTTATTGTTATTCAAAATCTCAAACGTTACTCACAACGGGTTACTTCATGTAGCATTTGGTATGATATGTTTTACAATTTGATTTGATGTGTGTGTGTGTGCGTGCGTGTGCGTGAGTGTGTGCGTTTGCGTATGTGTGTGGGGTGTGTGAGCGCGTGCGTGCGTGTGTGTGTGCGGGTGTGTGCGGGTGTGGGTGTGTGTGTGTGCGGATATGTGTGTGTGTGCGGATGTGCGTGTGTGCGGATGTGTGGGTGTGTGCGCGTGCGCGCGTGTGTTCGTGCGTGTGTTTGAGCGCCCGCACGTGTGTGCGTGTGTGTGACGTCGTCAGGTTATTTGACTGTAAAGGTGATGTTTGCGTTACGTTAACATAAATGACCTTGCTATTCATTTACGTAAACAAAAACATATCTTACTATTTTGATCTTTATAACAATTTCAAACGAAAAAGGCATAATACCCTCTCTTATTTATCGCAGATTATATAAAAAGAGCGTGTGTTTTTTAAGTTGGTTTAGTGTCACAATTGCTTTCATGTTGAAATTGAAATACCCAAATGGGTTTAAAATATCAGGAATAAAATGTTAAACGTTCCTGTCAAAGTTGAAATGATGTACCCAAATTAACCACAGAACAAACTGCTTTTGATTGAGATATAGGATTTTCTTCCAAAAAAGATAATAATGAACATCAGGTAAGATCAATGAATCTTAATGCCTAAACATTCTTTTCGTAAAATCATCTTCGTTTGTTAAATTTGACAACAATGAAAGTAGATAATTTTTAATACTAGCTAAACTTTAAGGTTTATTTTAAAAATAGGATTTTAGGGCCTTCTGAGTGTTTATAATTACTTCGTTTTTACGTCAGATTGTTATATTATTTACGATATTTGTAAAGTTGAGCTATTTTTGTCGAAATTAAACAGAAACACTATTAATTAAAATACGGAAAAATTGTTTTGAGTAATATTTAAATGTTGTTTAAAATTTAAAAGTCATTTCCGCATGCTTATTGCACTTAAACGTCATGTCCATTGAAATGCCCATACCCATACGTACGTTAACAAATCAAATGTGCAAGACCATTAACATTTACGTAAATTGTTGAGATAACTAAGAATTAACAAACGACAAAACCTTTGTAATATAAGCTGTTATTTACTAGCCTATGTTGCAAGTTCGACATTACTTAATTATTTTGTTAAATAGTTTATTTCTGCGTTGGTGAGACATACTTCCTTATTACTAAGATATTTTGTGGTAAGTATGATTTGTGTTTTAAATCATACGTATGGCTAATATACTTATATTCTGCTACAGACTTGGTAATTGTTTGGTTTGTAAATATGGGTTTGCAACATATTTTTGATTTGTATAAAATCATGCATTCATCAAGTCAGTAACAGTCAATCTTGTAATTTAATATCGTGTTTAAATTTAATTATTGATACAAGATGTTTGTTTTTAAGGTGAAAATGTATTTAATGTGGTATGTAACGGCGAATCACCAGGGGACAACACGACTTCTCACACACACAGATGTGCCCTGGGTGTAGGAAGTGGTGACTCGCTTGGGAAACTGATTTGTCAACTGCTTGCATTTACATGATACACAGTGTTTTAGTGTGAACTATCAGATATGAGGGAAATCATTCAAAAAGCCAAAATATGTCCTTTACTTTAGTTTTAATGATATGTAAATTGTAATATGACTTTTTATTAAGAGTTTCTAGGTGTAGGAAATCATTTCAGACACAATTTTATATAACAATAACTCCCCCATGTTTCTTAACTTGTCATCAATTATAGTAACTAGTACATTCTCAAGTTTGGTATATCCTGATAATAATCAGCCATAAGAGTTCCAAACCCAATGAGTGTTTTGTGTTATATCTATATTTACAGACTTAAATGTGTGCGATGGTCATTTCGAATGTCCAATCTTCATTCTCTGAAATCGATGTCGAATTAATGAAATGATTTGCTGTTACTGTCTACTTTTTTTCACGATGTGGACACACAGCAACCGGAGACAAAGATCGACATGAACTTGTTTACCGGAGAACACTCCTGGACATTTATTCGAACAATAGAAATACAAACATATAATACTAAGTAGAGAAGATTTCCATGTACATGCTTGTGTTTCATTCTACGTGTAAAAACACAAAAACCAATTCTTAACAAAACAAAACACAAAAAACAAACACAAACATTTTAATTAGAGTAATAATTGTATAAACTTGAAAGACGCAGTGTTGATAAAAAATAAACAAATAAGCCTGATGGATTATACTGTTAATATTATTTTCTTTTATGGAACATAAGTAATCACAATATACTAATATAATGTTTCATCAACCCATTAAATAAATAACGGTATTAAGTTAAAAATTACATCCTTCTTTATTACTGTGTCATGATTCTTGGTGGTACTTTCAATTTGTATGTAGACACCTTTTCATGCTTGATGAAACAAACATCTTGCCTGATGACCAATGTCTAATTACATTCTGTTTAATGGTATCATGCATGTGTACAGACGCAACATTCTTGTTCGTAAATTGCATGCTGGGCGTGTGTATGTTGGTTTGTGCAGAGAGACTTGTGCAATAGGCGCAGTGCATAATTGAATCTAACATTAATGCGTTGAATAAATCAACGCGATGGCAAGATGTGAGTTTTACCCGAGCACAAAGTAACATACAATCACGCATGATACAATGATGTCAATTGACAGTCGTTCTGAAATACTACGAACGACTACGGAAATTTACGGCGTATAACGATAATTTTATTTTATAGCAGAAGATGCGCCCCTTTGTGTGATATTTGCTACTGAACCGAAATTAAAAGCGTGTTTGTAGACGTAACTTTTCTTTTGTTAATGACTAACCATAATTTTTGAACAGTAATTTACCTTCAATAACCAAAGAAACTCTATGGATATATTTCAAAATATGCTACTAGTACATGTATGCAGAACTTCAGATAAGACGCTTTAAGTCGTAAAAAATGAATTAAATTTATTTAAAAAAAAGACTTTAATTATGTGCGTACGGTTCACGCTGGTAACGCGGATACTTCGATAAAAGATGGCACTTCGATAACATATATCAACAAAAGCCACGCGCGAGTGATAAGTTCCTCAGTTTTTTCAAAAGTGTCCTAAAGATTAGTTTTTGGGACAAGACACAGGGTCGAGTTGATAAAGGGTGTATCCCTTTATATTTTGAATAAAAAAACATCACGGTAAAATGGTAGATTTGTGTCCCAAAAAAAGAAAGTTCGGTCGAAAAACAGCATAAACGGGGTGAACAGTAAACGTTTCAACACAATAAAACTTCTTAGAAATATTGCAAGAAAATGTTTGCTATTCCAACATGTGGAATAATCAATGTGCTTCAAATATTGAAATTTTGATAGTATTCAATGAAATATATACGAAGATAGAGCATTTTTTAATAGGTGGTATTCATGAAGTTGCGGATGCTTTGATTCCCGATATAGGACAATTCGGATAACAGAAACTTTCAACAAGTTGGCCACTGTGATAACTGAGTTTTATCTTCTACCTGAAACGCATTTATGTATATTATGGCTATTCTTACCAAACATTTAAAGAACGAATCAATTTGAATTGTCAAGCGCGACATATTGGCAATCTATGCATAACGTAATTACATACACATATAAACTATAACCAATGGCGTTGTTTGTTTTCAAAAATCTCAATACGATTTATTTATATTACGATATTATATGTGCACATTTTTTATAAGATTCAAATGTTTATTTCTGAAGTAATATATTTCAAGTGACAACCGAAAATAATTGTCTACATAATGAACTTGTTTTTTGGTGGTAACTTGAAATTCAGAGCGATGAAAATACAACGGATCATGTGGATTTACCCGATTGTGTTTAAATTTAATTACAGCATCCCACTAGATAACGGAAGCAATGGGATCCTCAAGCGGCAATACGCATTTGTTCTTCATAAAATCCTATGTGAATTAACACTATAATAAGTGAATAAGATGTTTATACAAAACTGTAACTTATTGCATAAACTGCGCATTAATTAATAAAGTAGCTAAAAAGTATATACTGATAACACTGAAGAGAAAAGCGATTGAGAGTTAATTATGCGGTATACATGTGCCTTCATGATTGTCACATCTTGTTTTGAAAAAAAATGCAGAAACAATACAAACACTCATGCCTAATTACATTTAAACCTTATCTATGTAAAATCATATTGAGCTGACTTAGTGAAACATCAAAAAAGAAAGTCATTAAAGGGCCTTTTCACGTTTGGTAATTGACAACATTCAAAAAAATGTTTCAGATTCGCAAATTTTTCGTTGTATTTAAGATATTTTTTAGGAAACAATAATACTAAACAGTTACCATGCTCTTAAATATCCATATGCATCTTTTGACGATAAAAATCCCTTAAATTATAAAGCGTTGTAATGCGAAACGATTGAATAATTTTGAGAGATCTATATTTTGTGATACTACGGGGTTTGTTTATATAAAGTATACAATACATCACTCATTGTATAGGCACAGATGGCCGAGTGATCTAAGCGATTAACTTTTGCTTCAGGGGTCAATGGTTCGAGTCTTGTCGAGGGTTACTTTTTTCTTTCTTTATTTTTTTTACAGGAGTTTTTTAAGATTTGTAGAAAGAAATGAATAAAAGGTAACATTCATTAACTCCGATTCGCTCATCCTGTAATGTATAATTGTGTGATGTATATCCAAGTTCATATGCAGAATATGTTGTGTTTATATTAATAACGACGGGTATGCACAACTTTGATACCACTATCGTGTGATTTAATCGATCGCCTGTTCCATTAATGCTATTTTTTAATTTACTGACATTGATTCAAAAAGTTCAACTAGAATTTTGGACCTACATTGCTGCAGATATTTATCTCTAAAATGCAATGTTAGCAGAGTGATGTTTCGTGACATGCCATCTAGTATACACTGTTTTATAAGTAAATGACCTTAGCACCTTCATTATGACATAATTATCCATGCTTTAGATCAGCCGTTTCGCAAAAATCCATCTGTTGGGTGACTCGAAAACTGGAAATTGTATGGTCATATAGACTGTACTCATCAGACATATCGAATTATTTTCATATTTATCTTTCATATTTATACAAAATCATAATCATATTGCAAAGGGACAACAATATTTCGGAAAATCGTTTTGAATTTACGCCAGTGCATTCATTTTTATTTATCGCCTGCTTACTATAACAGTATTCCACAGCGAATTCCGCATTTCTGATTCACTAAATAGTGTGTGCTATAACTAGTAAAAAGTATCGAGTAATCTGGAATAGAAGTGCCTTTCTCATTGAGATGATCGATAAAAGAAGCGTCCACGAAAATTTGGCATCCGATTCTTTAAACATTTGAATTTTCTCAAGTATGTTAGTAAACTAAAATGTAATATGTTGTAATATTAATGGACATATTGATCATTTAATTTTAATAGTTGGCACGTTCTTGATTTTTTTTCCAAGTATTTTTATTTTATTGAAATACGTATTTATCATCTATTTCATAAAGATGATCGATGAAATTTTCATTTTTGTATAAAATTCACTGTTTTTCATCGAATTTCTGTTTTTCGCAATTTGAAGTATTATACCGTTAATCGACCAAACAATGTTTCGTGTCTGAAAACCAAATGAACAGAACATAAATGCAAATCAACTGAAGAACTCGACGCTCGCGCGTAGCTTTTGTTGTTCTTTGTTATCGAAGTGCCATCTGTTATCAAAGTATCCGCATACCCGGCATGCGGTTACACATTTGAAAAATAAAATAAGAATTCAAAATGTGTGATCATGCGTAAAACTCAATATCAATGCATATAATGTTAACATTTCATCAATGAGTTCTCACTCGTCTAGGCCCTCATTAAAATTATGAAATCAATAGCACTTTAACGTTATTATGAATAACATACCATATTTAAAACAGCCGAAAAGCGAAAGGTTATCCATTATCTGGTCCTTATTTCGCAAAATGTCTTCTGTAACCCGGCAATTGTCATGAGCTCTTCTAAGACTATATACCTAATTGCTGATGTGCCAAAACTTATACTCACCGGTAAAAAGGAATTTATAATAGACTTTAAGGCTGGATTTTTTAAAAGGGTGTAAACCAAGATTTTGCTGAAAAAGTTATCTGGAACTCTGCATTGTATGTTGAGACGAAATCCACTACATAATTTCAAATTGACTAGAGTACACTTATATTGCACCACATAAAATGCTATAAAACTATAATATTGAAGTGCACATATAAACTGTATTATAGATGGGTAGGTAATTCGTGTATCTCTTTCACATATGAAAGAGCTGTCGGTTATTTGGAAGCCATGCTATGCTGCTTAAAATACATATAGATGCATGACTTAATTTAGATTAAGCAAAAAAAAATACTAGGTATTTGCCAAGATTCATAAGAGTCAAATATATACGAAAAAGAAGAGCGTAATGGTGCGCAGCAAGACTTGCTCATATAGACGTGAACCTCTTATTGCTTTCTTTCGAAATTATGTTATGTCTCCGAACTAATATGCAATACGCCCGGTGTTTTTATATGCGGATTAATGCACTGTTTTAGATCCATATTTAATGAACTCCTCAATATTTAAAAAAATAAACACCGGATTAATGTTCACCGACATTTTTTTATACAGATTTGATATAAATATTATAGAGCTGAACAAAAAAATAAATTAAGCCCTGTTTTCCCGGCACACGCGCTGGACATATACCTTTAAAAAACGCTATACCAATTTCAGAACTTGTGCACTTAATTGATTGTAAACAATGACGGTTTAAATCCGTGCGTTGGAATTACTTTGATAACCAAGAGCGACGTCAGCGGTCATGAAGCCTTTCAATCATAAATTTATATGCGTCGGGTGTCAAAATCAGCATCACCAACACATCAGCTCCGTTATGTCTTGAATAAAATACATGTATATTTTCTTGAGTACCCACTGCAACTTACAAATATCAAAAACACTCACGGCAGTCAATTTTTTGTGTAGGCCTACTGGTCTTAATGGCAATAATAAACGTATTTAGTTTAATGGATATTATAAAACAAAGGGAACTAATTCAGCTTTTTCATTATAGTAGTCAAAATGGTTCGGATGTTTTCTCTTTTTTTCCGAAAAGTAATTTATTCAACATACGGAAAATAAACATGCGCCACCTGCTGTCATAATTTGGTAACTTGAATTCTGCTTAGAAAATCATTCAAATATTGAAAAGGCACCTACATTTTTTCTGCTTGGAAAAGACATTTTAAGCTGCAGAGGTTTGTAAATGTGATATTGATGAATATTGGCGAACAAAATGACATACTTGGTTAGGAAGGATATGCACAAGAAACCCGGTAAAGACGAAAATTGTCCTCGGCTAAGGAATTTTGATGGATTGCGGGGAAAAATGAGCATATTATTATGGAATGTTATTTCTCAACAGATTAAAACCATTTCAAAGAAAATGTAGCAGATCGCAGTTCTGTAGGGAAAGACATAAAAATATTGGATATAAAAGAACATTGTCACTTTGAATTGTGAATGATATAAAACCGTTTCGACCGTATTTGCAAACTAAAAAAATTCAATGAGCTTGAATCCATGACAATTAATGCAGAAATACAAAAACTATTTGAGCAAGATGCTATACGGGTTGTTTACTTTGATGAAAAAAAATGTCCACTTGTGTGTACAAAAATAATGAAGCCAGTGCATGCTACTTTACGCAATGCAGATAATATTTCTTCTTAGTGTATATATGATCCTTTGCTAGCAGGGCAGACTAATAAGCAATGATCGGATAACATTAACGACACTGTGAAACCAATTACGAGGTTAGGTTTTAAGATTATTATCATTAGATATTGGGAATGTGCAATTTTAACCGTTAGGTGAATTAATTGATTCAGAGAGAATGATAGTTATTTACCAGATGAAAAGGAAGAGTACATAGGGCAGAATGCGTGAGATTGTTAAAACTAAGTTTATTGGTTAAATGGTCTCTTCCTTTTCTACCGTTAAAACAGGTCAACTTAATTTCCGGAATCTTGAAAGAGAACACATAACGGCATTAACAAAAAGCATATACTTTCTTGAATGACAAGTTATGTGGAACCTCATAAAGGAGTAACAATGAACATTATCGCTCGTTTGATGAAAAACTTAAATGATAAGGTCGGGAATTGATGTAAATGTTTATGGACCGCATAGTGTTTCTACTGCTGCCACGTCCAAGGCGAGTGAAAAGTGTATCCCAATAAAATAAATTTGGCAAACAGCTGACTGGTCAAATGTGGGTACATTTCCCAAGACAAGAAGCTGATTCAGACCCATGATCGCTTTGCAGTGTCTGTATTCTGACAGTATCTTTAATGTGCCTTTGAAAACTTTGTTAAAAATATTTATTTCATTAACGAGATAAACACATGAAATTAAATTAAACTTAAAGTTAAGTTGAAGTTGAATTGCAGTTATATCAAAAACGATTGAGTGATCTTCCGCTCTCCCACCCAGCTTTATTATTACAATAAATATACTGTGATAATTGTATCAATCCAATACGGAATTTGTTCAAGAAAAAATTTAACTATTTGGAAACCGATTCGCTTGCAAAGCGGTTTTACTATCTCTGTAAATGCAATCCTTCTATTTAACTCATAAAATAATTATTTAACTTCTACTTTAAATTTCTTTAATTTTAAAATTATAAACCAATATAAATGCAAAAGTAGTTTTTGTTTTATACTAAATTAGGCTTTCTTGGTGAATATTATCGAAACAACTTATGTGTTAAAACATCAATAAATCAAAAAATATTCAAGAATCGAATCGAAACTTCATATTTATCTGGTTTCTAAGTGCAACATTAATCTAACTAATACCTCATACCTTTTACTATTACAAGGTTTATTACATAAGTAGCGTGTACATACTCGCCGGATAACATAATGACAAACGCTAAATTCGAAACAATCTTCTTACCCAATATTTTCAGCAATAAACACGTTTCGACTGTAATTTGATGTTTGATAGATATGGAATAGTCCACAATGCAGTTTTAACATACAAAACGCATGGCATTTAAAAAGTAGACGCGCGTTTTTCCTTCTATTTCATAAAACTTTATGATAATAAGAGGGCTATTTGTTGAGTAAATACTTATCGTATCAAATTTACAGTGAAAACATCACAGAAATAATCCTTTATTCCTTTAAATTAATTTCTTATCAATACTTAATAAATCTGTTAAGATTATAAATACGCATTTATATGATTATGTATAAGGAATGACTGACCTTCCGAACGACCGACAGAGAGGTAAAAAGAAGTATACTACCCTTTTTGAATGGGTCATTTGTAGTAAAAGAATTGTAGGCTTACCTATCTTGATCCAAAATTCCAATTTCGGATATTCTAATAATGTTGTATTGTTGACTCTTACATCCACTGTCGAGCTGCCCTTTCCCGTCTCTGTGACTTGAAAGTCTTCGGCTTCGCTGAACAAATACAATTGCTAATAAAACATTCGAACTATGGAATACAGTCTTCCTGCAATGTTCACATTACATGTAAATTGGAAAAATTCATTCCTTAAGTCTTTAACCTACCATAGCTTCATAAAATATAATTCCTGTAATCGGAGAATAAATCGACACTGCCCGGCATTGGTGGAAATTTATTTTGAAATAAAAATCAAATGAAAAGTACGAATCGAAACATGTCCCTTTGAGTTGTCTTTCTTATCTGCTAAAAAATCAATATTGCAAACAATGAAACTCCAGAAACTCTATCAGGTGATAAACACATATAACAAACACATACAATCGTTATGTGTCGAACTTCAACATATTTCATAAATTTTAAAACGAATTATTAGGATATATGATCCTATTAAAAGGTGTTTTTATAAGCTGTCAAAATGATTGGAGGTATTGAACGCTGCATTTTGTGAGAAAAAACCACTGAGTTGTAGATAAATGATTTTTTAAATTTAATATAGATTTACCTAGCGCAGAAATAAAGCAGTTGTACTTGTAAATTGTATAATTTAGTAAGCAAAATACAGGAAATACGTATGTTACTTTTAGTTTTTAATTATATATTACTTATTACTCATAGATTATTTATTATCACACTAAGTTAAAAACGTCTTCCATTCATACGAACTGTCGAAAATAAAATATTGAAACACTATTGAAATACAGTCTGTTATTTTTTTGCAAGACGGTCTTTCTGATTTTAAGATTCAATTTGTAGTTGTTTTATGCTTTAATATATTTTAGCACATTCTGAGTTAAATGAATATGTTTACAAGAACGTACGAATATGTACGGAAACCATAAGAATATGCGTTTCTTTAAACATATAAAACTATATTTTTAACATTTACATCCTAAATATTCTCTCACCAATGAGGAAAAGACATATAAACTAAATACGTTGAAATTGTGACTTACCGCATGAATTTTGTGTCTATGGCAGTGTCAAGGAATCCAAGATTAACTTCTGAAATGTTATAACTCGACCCAACCACATCCAATGTACAGGTTTGCTTTTGGTACGGGAAAAAATCTTTTCTTATCTACAATAGTAATTCCAAAGCCTATTCGTTTTGGGGTGTTATAATAACATCTTAAGACATACATATTTATCATTTGATTTAGCATTTTCGTTTGATGCGCGTCTCAGTGTCAACAAATATATCACACATATGACATATATCTTATCGACATCATTAAATAATCTTGTGAATCACCATCATACTCATCATCATCATCATTGTTTCATGCTCTGAGATTATTTCATTTTAGCGGATCAAATATGTGATTTGTTTCACTATAGTAAAAAACCAAAATAATGCCTTGGCCTCTGGTAGCGATGGACTGTAAACATATTCGAACTCAGTCAAGATAGCGTTAGATTAAATGTTCTTCGCAACTTTCATGATGGTTTTACAAAACTTAGTTTCATAAAACAAAATAACAGGAAGACCCTTCCGACCCCTGACAGCCATTGTTTTATACAGACCGGAACCGGTGTTGCACTCAACCAATATATCAATAGAAAATATGTTATAAGCCACTTTCATGAGGATTGGACATAGTTCAAATCATAATTATATAGTCAACTGGAATATAACCTCGTTTCGGGGATAATAAAAAAGTCATTCATACACGTCAGTTTCAACTTTAAGTATATATCACATGAAATTTGACCTCAGCAGAAATTAAGGGTTTCATGCAAAATTTTGCCATACATTCTAAAAGGTAGGCACAGATTTATAATGACATCTTTTTGAGTTTTCAGTTTCGCGGAGAGACAGACGGACATATGGATGAACAGAGAAATACATCGACAGACAGACAAATGGACAGTATATAGCCCAAATGATGTATTAATGTTCATGCTAATGTCTTATATACACATATTTTTTATTTTTTTACGATATTAAGTTTTGTTTGATTTTCAGTAACAGTCACCTGACTTTAGACCTCTGTTATGAACATTATCCTTACACAGAGGGTAAACTTATAGCCCCATCCGGTGAAACCAGTGGCGGCCTTAAAACAACACAATCAGAATTGTACACAATTTAATGATAGAAAATTTAGGGATGAGCTTAAGCTAACTAAAATGTAATAATGCGACTGGACAAAACTTAAAGTTTCACACAAGACACAGACGAAATAATATATTAAAATTGCATCAATACATATGTAAACTTGAAGCGCCTTACTATCAGGCGGAAGAAACCCAAACTTGAATTAAGAATATAATCCATGTCTAAATTCATATTGGTCATATTAAGTAATCAATCCAAGCGGTATGACGACATGATATTGTTTTGACGTTTACGTGTTATAGTTAACACATATTTGAATTAAATAATGTCAAATAAACCAAAATTTTTATAAAAAAACAACCACAGAAATCGACAAGCCAATTCAAAAACTATGTGAACCTTTTAAAAACAAAATCTTTTAAACAGTACGATAATCAACACATAATTTGTTTACAATTAATATCAGAGATTTATTGTTCATTAAGACAATAGAAATAAAATAAAATAAAGAATTATTTGTGTGTATTGTATTGGTTACTAATTATAATGCAATTTTGCTCTTTCAATTATACTATATAATTCACTTGTGTAAGAAATCAGGTATTGACACTAAAAAGCCTGTCAATGAGCTTTTAAAACAAGCCCCATGTATAAGAATGTATGCATATATCACAAAAACACATTGCATTAGTTACGACCCTTACCTTACAATACAATTTGAAGTGTCGCCGTTGTTGCCACACAGCCATCCCGGTGTAATCGTATCGAACGTTACTGCTGTCGTCGTAAGAATTTAGATCTTCATACCTTAAGAAAGTGTACGACGTCTTTAACATAAACCTTTCAAAAGTCAAGTTAAATAATAACACAGAGTATTATCTTTGTTCGAACGAACGATTCTGTAGTTAAAATCAAAACGATACGACTAATAGAATGTAAATAAGAAATATTTGATTGTCAGAATTATACGTTTTTTCGAGAATAAATTAAGTCTTAATTGTATATTTATCCAATTTATATTGAGCGTTTACAAATATAATTATATTGACAATTTGACAACGTTCTTGACCCGTGCAACCGTACATAACGAAAATGAACAGGTGCACACGAATTATTTAAGGTTAACGTTTCCTTAGGTCATTATCCGAAAACCAAGAGACCAGACTGACAGACAGACAATTTCATTCCCATATATATCGCCGCATACCCTAACATTTGTGAATGACGGTACACGTTATTTCGTTATCAACGTAACATTGTAGGGTAAACGTCGGCTAACGTATGATTGTTTTATTGAACTGAATGTAAGAATACACATACAGACTCTCAACAGCTAATTGTGGTTTCCAGATATGTGTCCTTGGCACAAAGACGTTTTGTATTCCTCCGTTAGTGGCTGGGTCCCAGGCTAATCGTTCGTCCATCCATGTCTAGAAGAAATTATTATTTTTGTATCAATTGCTACATCGCAAAAACATGACATAATAAATAAAAGCTGCGATAACATTTTCACTGACAACAAAATATAATTATATATAATTACAATATACCAAATAGTATGAACTGGGAATGGCAAGATGTAACTCATGGCTGTTAGTACCATTTTGCTTAAAAATAAAGTAGGGCAAGGTTTGTCTCTAGCGATCATGTATATAATACTCGTACATATAAACCGAGCGACTGCCATATATTCTAACGAACTGCAAGTTCGGTGAATTATTGAGTTTGCCCTATGATTAATGGATAATGTTGTAAGCTCTGTTTGTGGTTGAGCTCTACGCGTATTACAATCAATATACTGTTACAATTTATTTTCTAAAGTGGTATTTGTATTCAAATTAACCTGTATATGCATTAGCTATTATGGCCAATATACAGTGGGGTTAGGGATTTTGTACCGCAAATTAGGGATTGCTTAGGGATGAATGTTTTGGGGGATTAATCTCTAACAATCCAGTTTGTTAGGGATTAATCCTTAACAATCCTTGTAGGGATTTTTTGGATTGAAAACGGATTATTTGGGATTGTTAGTGATGCTAGCACTCTGCGCATGCGTGCGGCTTAAAAGGCGGAGTTTAAAATGTGAGCTTTTGCTATGACTGCGCATGCGTATGGCTGAAAAGGCGGAGTTATTATTGCGAGCTATTAATCGCGATAATAACTCCGCCTTTTCAGCCCTACGCATGCGCAGTACTTAAATGTTTTAAAGCGACGATCTATAAATAAAAAAATTTGGAAACATCAACTCGGACTAATAGAAAGTTTCCGGAATGCGCGCAACGAAAACGAGAACAATATCACGTAACATCATTCGAGCAGCCGCTAGTCTCACTCTGTTATCTGGCGTTATCATTCGCTACTGCAGTGTGTCTGCCCGCTTGATTCCAATAGTCCTTTTCGGAAAGGCTTTAATTTATCGGTAAAAGTTATCGCCCTTGAATACTCTCTAACGAGGAGTTAACGCGCGACTGTGACTGGAGAGAAAATTAAATATGGCGGGCAACGATAAAACGACACAATTTCCTAAGTCAACGGAAAAAAAGACATTACTGCTGTATATGTAGTAATTACCGAGGAAAAACAGTGGATGGACGCATTATAACTCTTCATAGATTTACATCGGATGAAAAATTGAAAAGGGCTTGGAAAAAAACGTTTAAAAAATGTCAGCCCAAAATTTTCACTGAACGAGATGGATGACCGTCTTTGTTCGGCACACTTTGTTGATGGCCTCTACAACAAAAACAACCCTTTGCCAAGTGTATTCACCATTCAAGACCGAGAAAAACGTTTCAAAACAACAAAGATTTGTGATAAATTATGTAAATAATCGTTAACGAGTAACAAAGTTAAGCGATTCACTAAAGTTGCGATAGGCCGAGCATGGTTGACCTACATAAATACATTTTAAAAAACTAAAAGTACAAAAGATATGCATCCAGATACATTTTTTTCTGAAAGACCTTGAATTCCAAAACTGGCATTTCCAGTTGTTGTTATTAAATTAATATAAACATGATATCATGCACCAGTGATATTGAACCTAATATAAGATGTACAATAAAAATTAAGTTATGCACAATGCCATATTTTATGCATCATCCGCATATGAGTTATCTTTACGATGAATACAGCGTTGTTAACAATTTTTGTCGAGAATTTCAAATATAATCGTTATAAAACAAGGGGCGAGTCGTTACATTACCAACAACACTGTATCTTAAATCAAATTCAAGGAAATCAATTTCCATTTTATATTGTCTATTTTCAGGTGTTGCAATCTTCTTTTGAAGAAAGTGGGTGTGATCAATTCACTGGGGAACAAGATCATTTACAAGTCACTGATGTATATGATCTACATACTGAAAGGCAAGGGGAAAACACACCGTATCTATTTCCCGGCAACTTTCTAGAAGGATCTCTTCAATTGCATGATTATTATGGACATGTCAAGTCAACAGTTCGTAATGTTAATAAATGTTAACAGACAAATAATGTGATCCCTTACATGTCTAATGATGAGCCAGAAATTGTTCATGCTAGACCTATTTCTGAAATAAGTACTCAGACATGTGCAACAACCTTTAGGTCAAAATTAATTCAGACAGAGTCGTCTGATATCTGTTTACAAAAGTATTTAATATCCATAGGGAAATAAAATTATTTATATTTATCTGTTCTTGTCATGTTCTCTATATTTCCTAAAATGAATAATATTAGCAAAACAATAAACATTTGAATACACTACTCTTCAAGGGTGTTATGTCTGTGACACCACATGTCTAAGCATGTGTTAATAAGATTATCACGATAAGATGATTGAAATCTCGTCGCCGGGCGTCAACATCCAATAACACTAATCTTTGTCTATTTATAAATCTTTGATCATCATCACACCTTTTTACTGCAAACATTTGCTGTTAACAAAATGTAAAACATTGTTACTTGTGACAATATGCTCAAAGTTATGAGTAAATTCTCCTCATCTTTATCAACCGTATCATCATCATCCTATCAACATTATTATCATTATCGTTTTCAAATAATAACCCAAACACAAAATATGAGTGATTGCTTGTATTTGACAGGACTTCGACATATAAATGCAAAAAAAACACAATTCTTCTGAAGCCCGTATGTGTTCCATTTTCAACGGAGATCGACCTCAATTGCACCGCTCAGTTGATAAATCTCGAGACGACTTTAGACGGGGAAACATCCTTGTTCAGATGTCTAAAGAACCGAAACGATAATATTTTAATGATGTAGAACATATAATTATGAATACTTAACACGCACATGTATGGCATGTGAAAAGTACAAATATTTTTATAACAATTCGGCGGAAAGTATATAACTAAAATCAAGAGTTAAGCCCAAGTCTCACTATTGCCGGTAAAGCCCCGGTCTATCCCGGTTTGCTATCGCCGGTCGACCGGCGAGACCCGGGATGATTCATAGAAATTATTTAACGCCGTGCCGCCCCGGTTGAAGCCGGTCAAAAGCCCGGCAGAGTCCCGGTTAACCCCGGACTGGCTACGGTTTATCCCGGTTAAGCCCCGCAGAGCCCCGGTTGTCGCCGGTTATGCCCCGGTGGGGCCCCGGTGAAAGCCGGCAGCGTCCCGGCAGAGCCACGGCAGCGTCACGGCAGAGTCCCGGTATACCGTAACTCCGCCGGCACTCACCGGGGCTATACCGGCATAAGACCCCGTCAAAGCTAAGGCAACGCCCCAGTTTAACCACGGTCGTCGCCGGTAATACCCCGGTGAAAGCCAGTTAACTTATGTATCGTAGCTATAGCAGGACTATGCCGGCATTTACCGGGGCGTTGCCGTAGCTTTGCCGGGGTCTGCATGGGCCCCGGTGGAGCTACGATGCCGTCCCGTTTGTCCCCGGTGCCACGCCGGTCGTTGTCGGTCCTTCCCGGAGACTCCCGGTTCATCCCGGAGGTAGTTAACATTTTAATACTTTCCCGTTGAAGCCCCGGTTCATCCCGGTAGAGCCCCTGTTCATCCCGGTAGATTCCGGATCACGCACCGGGGCTCCGCCGGCGTCATATTGAGACTGAGCTTTTACGGTTTGAGTAAACTGATCCCCGCCGATGCCCACACAGGACGACCCCAACGCCCATCAATCACGTTGAGTTGCTTAAATATGATACATTTACAATTGTGAAACATTAATTTGTTTAAAAAAGCTGTTATAACCTGCAAGATTTATCAACCGCCACCAATGAAGAGAAGTGTACATGACTTCACGTACACCCCATACAATAATCGGAAATAATGAAAGATTCAGGTAAAACCGCGAGCGGGATACGCTACCCTAACTACATATGACGAAAACATTTTAACAGCTATACTTAACCGACGTTAACATCTAACCAGTCACACCAAAACGAAATAATAAGTAATCGTTAAATAAGAATATATTTTAAAATTAAACGTTTATTACGTAAGCAAACAAAAAAGTATAATACTGACATTTAAAAATACCAAGATTTCAATAATTATGCTGGAATTACTCTCCAGGAAGTGTGACAATATACAATACACATACACAATATAAAGTAAAAGATTAATCAAAGTAATCAAGAGAACTTAGCTGCTTCAGACTCAATGAAAATACACCATCCGATCGACTTGTTATGTTATGAAATCGACATACCGATTCGGAATCCATTTTAAACTTATTGGCGAGTGCACACAGAAGCGGATAATATGCCAGGTTAAAAATAGATTTTACATCCGGTGTTCGGGTTTTGACACCCGACGCATATACACGTCGCTCTTGGTTAACAGAAAAATTCCCACGCTCGGATTTGAACCGCCATTGTTTACAATCAATTAAGTGCACAAGTACTGAAATTGGTATAGCGTTTTTAAAGGTGTATGTCCAGCGCGTGCGCCGAGAAAACAGGGCTTAATGTATTTTTTTGTTCAGCTCTATAATATTTATATCAAATATGTATGCAACAATGTCGGTGAACATTAATCCGGTGTTAATTTTTGAAAATATTGAGGCGTTCATTAATTATGGATCTAAAAAGGAGCTTTAATCCGCATATAAAAAACACCGGGCGTATTGCATATTAGTTCGGAGACATGACTCCCAAATGACCAACAGCTTTTTCATATGTAAACGAGATTAACACGAAATACCTATCCATCTATAATAAAGTTAAGATGCGTACTTCAATATTATAGTTTTATAGCATTTTATGTGGTGAATTATAAGTGTTTTCTTTATACATATATGAAAGAGCTGTTGGTCATTTGGGGGTCATGCTATGCTGCTTAAAGTACATAGGCCTATAAATGCATACCTTAATTTATATTAAGCAAAATAAAACACTTGATATTTGCCAAGATCCATAAGAGTCAAATATATACGAGACGTAAGAGCGTAATCGTGCGCAGAGAGACTTGCTCATATAGAATTGAAACTCTAATTGCTTTCTTTCGAAATAATTTCATGTCTCCGAATGAATATGCAGTTTTCGGGAGTTTTTTTTGTATAATTATACAGTAAAATGATTAATACCGTCGAATGTCTTATATTACACACACTAAATGTTGACGTTAAGTACGCGATAAAACATACAATAATAAAAAATAATAAAATAACAATTAATAACAAAGATAACTATTGATTTCTGCAAGTCAAAATGTTTTCCAAAATATTCACACCAATGCGGAATTTATTCACGACAGTTATTTCAAATAAAATCTTATAACATAGGAAAGAGCTGTTTATCATTTGGAAGCCAGATCAGAAAATGTGCTTAAATAGAAGTTAGTTCCAAAAAGGTGGGTTAACGCAATATAATTCGGAATTAAATGAATTAAAATACATAAAACGCGTCGAGATAATACAATAATCTTGATTTATGTTATAAGGACGCGCAAATCAGTATATTTTTTAATGAAAAGTACAAGTCAATTAATGCAAACAATGGGAAAGTATTGAACCATTGAGAAAAGAAACGTCAGATTACGACTCATGCATTGCAGTAGATGTATTTTTAAAGTGCCATACTACGATGTTTGACAATTACGTTTAAAAAAATATTGGTGAGGCTGGGAAGGTGGAGGCGGGGCGTATATAAATAACCCGATACGGTTAATACAAGGAAATTAATTACAAATAAAATGAAAATAAATGAAATTTAATTTTATAAAAAAAAATATTTAAATTTAAATTTAATGTGGTTTGCTTGATTATTTTATGCAATGTTCGTTGATACCAATGAATTTATGAGAAAAATTATGTTGTACATTCTCTGTCAGTCTAATACACAAGAGACCGGTACAGGTTTCTTTACTGAATATCTGCTGAAATTCTGCATTTAAAATTAAATTGAAATAAACTTTGAAATATTTCAGGCCGAGGGAAACTTTCTTATTGAACAGTTCATATATACCTTTGCCATAATCTGAAATTGTTAGTATGTTTCTTAATCAAGTATCAATTTGAAATCTATACAAAAACTATAGGTTGAACACAAAATGATTTATTGATATTTAACTGTCCCGGCGATGTTCTCTCTATTCCTAAACTGATCTATTTCTTAATAATATTTATCATTTTAAGATTGAACTGCAAACAGAAAACACATATATTTATTATGCTTTCACTTATTATGAATACATAATAATATGAAAGACATTTTAAATTCAAATCTGCGAAAGAGGTGCACACGCATTCTTTTCAAGGTGGATATCCCCATTTTTGATTAAAAGCGTTTACTGGTATGCTTGTGACACCACATGCCGGCACATGTGTAGACAAGATTATTACGATAAGATGCGTCATCTTTATCACTTGATTGAAATATAGGTTGCCGCAATGACACGAATCTTTGTTGCAGCACGGCATATATTACGTATAATCCAACTTGTACCGTGCTGCCCGGGTGTTCGCCAAGGACATAATTGATCCAAATAGACAGTGCGTGATGGCCAATGCAACCTTAATGTGCACTGGTGTACAATTAATAAATTGGTATGCATAAAACCGACATGTGAAATAAGTCGCGTTTATAATAAATCGTCCAAAAAAATGGGGAAAATGAAGCAATAAGTATGTCATTTTATGACGCCATCAATCAGCTGATTCATTATACGCATGGCGAAAAATTATGTCATATGACTAGATTTAAAGGTTGAAGGTCGTATAATTTTGAAGCTTAAGTTTTGTCGACTTTGTTTCTTATGAAGAATCATTCAGTGGTAAAGTAAATATAAATACAAAAATAACAAAACAAAAATCGTGTAATTTTATATTTTATTTCAACATTTCTTTTGGTGAATATGTCATATATATATATATTTCTGCAAATTATGCACATTTTCTTCTAATGGGTGACCTTATAATTCGATCAATGAACCAAACAATATCGACCTAATTTTAGCGCATATCGCATGACGTCATTTAAAAAGTAGTCCGTGCACGCGACAGGTATATTTCACAGCGTTGAATACAAGCAAGTATATTCCACAACGTGTTATACTGTCAATGTCGCGGTGAAAATGGGATAAAATTAAATCCTCATCTAAAAATAGTTGTCTACGCCCCGCCTACTCGTTTACGGCAGTGATTAACCCCGCCTTTTCATCCGTATTCCCGCTGACATCGACTGCGCATGCGTAGAGATTAATTAATCGCTTGAAGAGATGAATTCATCTCTTGTGCTGAGTTGCGATGAAATCATCCTTTATAGGGCTTAATTCATCCCTTGCGATGAATTCATCCCTTATAGGGCTTAATTCGCCGTAATTTAACCCTAAAACCACTGGAAAAGGTTTAATGCAGATGAATTCGGATGAAACGGGGTGAAAACGGATTAATCCCTAAAAATCGGCTGAATGAGGGATATTTTTTAGGGATTCTAAAGAGATAAATTCCGGAACAAAATCCCTAACCCCACTGTATACATACCGTACACAAATTAATGTCATACCAGTAAACGTTAAGTCAATTGATGAATTAATTGATATTACACTTTCGAGGATTGACAATACACGTTTAATGCCCCTTTGTGTGATTTAAATTAATAAATCTTTACCATATGAATGATGTATGCGCTTATTTTTTTTAATTTAGAGTCTCTGTACATCCGTTAAAAAATGTATGTATATGCCGCTGTTACACTGATCTAAGAAAACAATATATAAACCGTATATTTTATATCAACCCATCTGTTTATAAATTCCACAATTTATTAGTTTCATGTGACAATTCAGTAATTTCTACTTTATACACACATGTATTACCTATACATATATAAAAGAAGCTTTTGTTATAACGAATAGATTCTGAATTATATTGTTATATACATGTCAGTATTGCCTCAATAGAACCTACGTGTTCTTCCATCGATTGCATTTATTTGTATTGGTATTCTTAAGTTACTAATATTTAAATGTGAAGTTATTTTGTTATATCTATTAACGTGACGAGTCGATAATACGCCACAAAGGTTAAAACAAGACCTATGTTTTACAATTCTTAGAACACACCTCACACGTCTGTTTATCCTTTTGAGCGAAATTAAACAAGTTCCAAATAAATGGAATTATCGTGTGACTTATAAAAAACAAATTATTTAAAAAGTATGCAATTCTAAGTAATTTTTATAGCTTAATGCGTTTATATGATATATGTTTTTTGAGCAAGCAAATAATTTTGCGCTGGCATTTACCGAAGGCCTTTGCGAAAGATGTAAATTCTATAATTTGAAACAAACTTTTTAAAGAGATCAGTAGGTTTGCAAACAAGGTGGGCTGATGTTTTTTGTTCGTGTCAAATTGTTGCAAATTTAGTTTTGGGGCACCAATATTTTCATTATATTTTACATTATATAGAGCATCCCTAAACTCGTACCGACGTTACTTGTTTTCACAACCTACAATTAAAGAGACATATTGACTTCTTAAGATATTGTAGCAGGGTAGGTGTTGTGTTTTTTGTGCAGTGTCACGTTACGTCGCATTATGACGTTGACGTCATTATGTTTGTACTAACGGTTTTTCAGTAATAAATATAGATCAAACCGAACACGAGGTGTTGAAAATACACTGACATAATATCGATGAGAAGTTGGTACCGTGTACAAACGAACCAGATCATTTAACAAACGCACACCGCTCAACGCAAAGCACAGCGACTTGTCGTAGAAGTTTAGTTAGAAAAAAATCTACGTATTACCAGATGAAGAAGCGTTTTCACTTATCGACTATGGTGCCGTTCTTGCGAAACTGCAGTCCAAGAAAGCCCACTCTCAACGAAAACATTCGTATTTTCTAGTTCACATAGTCGCAATCTGCTTTTGCCGGGACGCGAACATCCAACATCGGATCAAAGACACATTTTACTAGGTCGCAGCAAAGAATATCGCATGCTTTCTCAGGTTTGCAACTATGTCCTGACGTGTCGCGGCATGATATTGTCGGGTCGCAACATGGTATCGTATGGTCGCAATATCGCATCGTCGGGTCGCAGTATGATCTTCACCAGGCCTAGCAATCTTCAACAACTCAGGAGCAGAAGAGACAGTGAAACTTAAACGCCAATCCATTCATAATCAAACAACATTAGACTGTTAGTAGCTTTAATAACTCCTCACATGTACATATTCTTACTAAAGATTTTGTAAGACCTACCTTTACTGGCGACATTTTAAAGTGGCAAAGTGTCTGGGTTATATTTGAGTCGACAATACATTTTAAACCGATGTCCAGAAATGTTCCTACATGAATGAACTGACATCTATCTTGGTGCGATTCCGATTCAAAAAGTATGATGTAACTAAAGACATTGACAAAGCTACACTGCAACTAAAGGGTTAAAATAAAAAATAAAGCTACCCGTTTCTTACGGCTCAGTGACCCTACCAACCTATGCACATGTTATTTAGCGCGACGTACTCACTGTTTATACTTAATCCAACTTTATACAAACCCCTGGGATGAAACAAATCAAACAAAGCCGCTGATCTTTTAGAAAGAGACCTAACGGTGACAATATTCCAGTTTTGACTACGACAACGTGCTACTGACCTATTTCCGTGATGCACATGAACTGATAAGGTGTGCAAGTATGAACCTGATGCCTTGAACGCCCAACGGTCTCGGAATACGTGATATGTCTACAAGTGCAGGGGTCATGGACACGGACAAAATAACCAAAGAACTGAGTAGACGGTGGAGACCGGAAACAGACGCGAATTGCTCAATTCAGATACAATAACACAAAAAAGACACTTTGAGGAACTCATTGCGGATAGACGACATCTTCATTTTGATTAGTCAAGTAATATTGCGTGCAAAACGCTAAATTCAACACATATGAAAAGTTAAATTTTTAATTCAAGTTGGATGTAACTCTTCCAGCAGACATAAAAAATAAAGTTTCCGCCATAAAATTTTCAAGGCATTACATGCAGTGGACTGATGACAGCTGCACGTGAAAACACCAACTGCATATGAGAAGGTATATGATTTCGATTATAGCAATTTAAAATCGTATGAAGCAACAGTATACGTTGTCACCAGGAACAATGCAAGACTTGTGATTGCGAATAATCGAATAGTTCCCTTGAAAGCCATGAAGTTACTTCCACTGCAGCTGAAGGCATTATTAGTAGGCTTAAGAATCAAGCTTCACGCGAAACACTCGCTAAATGTCTCAAACGTCACTTGCTTGTCCAACAGTCAGATAGCAATGTGTTAGTGATCTACTTCAAAACAACTTATGCATGTGGAAAGAGTTGAATAAATCAATACACTTACATAGAAATCCTGACGACGTTCTGATGATGTATCAACGCAGATCATTGATTCAGAACAACTTGTGGAACTATAAATCTTCATGGTTAATTAATGAACCTTACCTGCCAAATTGGATCCTAAACGTCAATTCTAAATGGACGTCAAGACAGAAAACGACATACCTATATTCAAAAGTGTCGACGCCAATGGGCACTGAAACCGAAAATCAGTTATTCAAAGCTACTTCGTATTATCACATACGTTCTCAAAATCATGATCACTTGTAACAACTTGCAATCAAGACTTAACGAAGTATTAACAATAGCTGAACTTGACCAATGCAGAAAAACGATTGTTGAAATCGTGTCAAGAGAAAACTTACCGACACGAGGTGAAATTGTCGATATCAAAGATCACTCATAGAATACCTTTGATGAAGCAGTTACGTGTACTCATAGACCACGATGGAATTATAAGTAGGTGAGTAAATGTGAATAATGCGCAATTATCTGACGTCACAAAATGTCAATATCTGCTATCCAATAGACACCCAATTGTATTGGACACACCAAAAAAAAATTGCATGCAGGTACCAATATCACTTCAACCCAGATGAGATAGACGTACTGGAAACCGGCTACCAGACAGTGCGTAAAATCTTAACTCCGTAGTGTACAACCTGCAAACGAGTTTGCATAACAAGCAACTGATCCGCCACCGTTGCCAACAGTATAAATTGAGGAAGCTCCGCCGTTCAGTCTCACTTGAATCGACAATAAAGGTGCTTTTTAAAATCAGTTCCAATAAGAGACAAAAGCTAATACGTATCTATCTACCTGCGCACGGGCTCAAGCTTTGCAAAAAGCATTCAGACGTTTTGTCCAATATCAGTTCAAAAAAATCATTCTGTCATGCAATGCTACCATATCAATTGGCGCATATCGGAGTCAATATAACCCATTGAAAACATTGGAATGGGGTTGGTTGGAACGCCTTATTGGTCTCAAGTTGCAAAAAGTCGTCGCGGAGATCGAAGACACGATGAACGACAGACCGTAATCTACATTTCCCTCGAGCAGCAACGATTTGGAACCATTTACACCCTCGCATCTTCTTTAAGATCGAACATCGACGTTAGTATCGTGTAACAGCATAACGGCAGACATCGGAAACACGTACAGACTTTAAATACAGTGTACTTGCACAAAACGAGCGCGAATTTATCGCGCAGGAAACACAAGTGCTGATTTAGCCTTGAATTAAACATGTATTGACCGAACTGTTCTCTCATCAGGAAAAGAGCTGGAATAAGTTGCTGCCACGTACATCGTCGTTTCAGTAGCTTGAATAGCATGGATTTCGTGTCGATTAATATATGTGTACCGCTTCGAACTATAAAGTTTATATAGCGCGAATGATGTGTAGTTAATATTTCCGCTTCAACAAAGGAACCTTTACATACACATACTGTGTATACCCTTCTTTCGACCACGTTTTATTCGGATGCTTATAAAAGCGATCTATAACAATGAAGAGACTGTCAATGTGAGGGACGCGCAATCTAGCTGATAATCCGAATCAATAACCTATAACAATTTATCGTGTATTATAAACGTTTCAGGTATAAGTGATACCCGTCTTCGTCATGCGGCTTGAAAGTGTTGTCAATTAAGGGAACAACACCGCAAAGTTAATTGTTGCGTTATTGTAACTTTCGTCGATATTGCCAAAAAAAAATCCATCTCGGCGCGATGCAACCTAACCAACCATATATTATCAAATGACAATGAAATGCTGCTGTATGGAAATTATCAACACATCTCGTTAATTGATGACAGTGTTGTCAAAATATGGACTCATACACTACAGTCGTCCAAGAATGCTAAAGTATAACTGAGGAATTGTACAAACGTCTGTTTTTTGCACACCATTATTATTTTCTATAGCAATTGAATAGTCGAATCTGATTTTTGTATTCGAATATTTGGCAGGTTAACGAAAATCCGATTTTTTTTTATATTCGTTCCCATCCAAAGTATCTGTATAGCATAATACATATTCACAATGTTGTGGTTTTGGCGCGACGTCAACTGTGTATGCCGTGCAAGGTTAGCATGATGTGACATTGACGGTCCTATAATAATACTAACGGTTTGTCAGCAATAAATAAATATCGAACCGAATACAACCGGGCTACAGTACACTAGCATATTATCGTCTAAAAAGTAGGTGCTACCTTGTGTGGATACTGATTGATCTTCTTAGCCAATACACACGCGATAAAAACGCAAGGAGAATCTGTGAAGCAGAGTCGAATGCTTAAAAAAATGCAAATAACTGATTGTAGATTGGTTTCTTTTACTTCGACGACAGCTGCTGACGGTCTTCAACTACCAATGATATTCAATAACTTTCTGATCTGGTAAGATGCTACTTGTAGAATATTAAGCGCGATTCTAAATAAAATCATTTTATTTGCTATCCTAATGTTTTAGATGAGATTTTAAATGTTTTAACAATTGCATCATGATATAAAAAGTGTAATATGATGCAAATCTAAACTACTGAACTTCGCGTCACAATACGATTAGTTGACGGCCTATCAAAAGTAACCTGTTGCCAATCAATAAGAGCCTTGCTTTCATCGTTTAGAAAGTGAACGTAGAAACTGGGATAACGTGTAAATTATTCGAAATTTTGGAATGACTTTTTATCAGGGATGGTAACAAATATTCGAATATTCAAAAATCGGCCGATAATTCTAATCGAAAAGTGCGATTCGAATAATCGATTTATATATAAAGAAAGTGCAAATCGCACGATTGGTAAGTGCTGACGACTTTCGTGTATCAGTCATTGTTTGGACAACAGATGCCATCAATTAACGAGATAATAATTGTCAAACGGAAGGGTATCTGGTGAGGGGGTAGTGTCTTTAAAGGGTTTATCTTTCAGTTTGCAAGGGTGTAAATATACCGTGTTTAATCAATTATCCAAGATAGTTGACATGCTATTCACTTTTCAGCGTCTCGCAATTATGGCAACAGAGGCAACCCGAGTAGCGTTATCTGCAAATGGCATATCATTGTAATAGCATTATCCAAACATTAATGCACGATTATATAATCCGAATTTAGATCAACAAATATTTACTAAATACATTTGTGTGGAATAGTTATCAATTTATTAAGGCTCGAAAGCGTTAATTTTAAACTAGCTTTATGTTCTAGATTAATTTAAAATAAAGAGTCTAACTATTTTTATGCATTTCACAATGCCACCATCTCGTGTTTGGAATTTTTCCACGCCATCAAGTTATAAGACGAAGGCAACATGGCAAGAAATCGTACAATGATTACCCTATCCCCTTGTTCAAAGATGTATATTATATGCTATGTATTGTGGCATGTGCTGCTATCATGAACAGTGCTTACTCCGGACGTTCTGTCGTTAAATCTAAGTTCAACAATCGAATATTCGATTTTTTTTTCGAATAATGAAAAACTAATAAATGAATAACATTTCAGTATGCGTTCGCATCCCTACGTTGTATGCAACATCCGATTGCTACACACAGAACAAACTTGACGTTGTTGTAGAGTACAGTACGAAACAAAAAATAGTATAACTATGTTATTATTATTATAATTATTATAATTATTATTATTATAATTGGAAGTAGTAGTAGTAATAGTAGTAGTAGTAGAAGTAGTAGTAGTAGTAGTAGTAGTAGTAGTAGTAGTAGTAGTAGTAGTAGTAGTAGTAGTATAGTAGAAGTAGTAGTAGTAATAATAGTAGTAGTAGTAGTAGTAGTAGTAGTAGTAGTAGTAGTAGTAGTAGTAGTAGTAGTAGGAGAAGGAGGAGGAGGAGTAGTAGTAGTCGTAGTAGTAGTAGTAGTAGTAGTAGTAGTAGTAGTAGTAGTAGTAGTAGTAGTAGTAGTAGTAGTCGTAGTAGTAGTAGTAGTAGTAGTAGTAGTAGTAGTAGTAGTAGTAGTAGTAGTAGTAGTAGTAGTAGTAGTCGTAGTAGTAGTAGTAGTAGTAGTAGTAGTAGTCGTAGTAGTAGTAGTAGTAGCAGTAGTAGTAGTAGTTGTTGTAGTAGTAGTAGTAGTAGTAGTAGTCGTCGTAGTAGTAGTAGTAGTAGTAGTAGTAGTAGTAGTAGTAGTAGTAGTAGTAGTAGTAGTAGTAGTAGTAGTAGTAGTAGTATAGTAGTAGTAGTAGTAGTAGTAGTAGTAGTAGTAGTAGTAGTAGTAGTAGTAGTAGTAGTAGTAGTAATACTAGTAGTAGTAGTAGTAGTAGTAGTAGTAGTAGTAGTAGTAGTAGTAGTAGTACTAGTAGTAGTAGTAGTAGTAGTAGTAATTGTAGGAGTAGGAGAAGGAGGAGGAGGAGGAGGAGGACAAGGAGGACGAGGAGGAGGAGTAGTAGTATTTCTTTTATATCTTTAAATGTAAGACATAATCTTTAGATTGGTTCGTTGTCCCTTACTTCTAATTCGAATAAGGTATAAGGAGCAGTTTCTTACTCCTTTTTCAAGAACATAACAGAACAGACAGTTTATTAAGACTTATACAAATGTAAATTCTCTAAATACATGAAAGATAATACAAAATATTGTCATGTGTCTACATATAACAACGTATGTGTTGTAACAAAATGTAATCTTACAATTTGAAGCAAAGTATAATTAAATTATAGTAATAATAGTATTATTCTTGTTGAACATATTTTATATAAGCTTTTTCAGAAATGCAATGTTTAAGTAAGTCAATTCAAAACAAAAAGTAATTTAATTCACAAATAGACTCACGAATAAAGAATATTATCAATATTATTAATAATATTACCAGTTCCCTATTATATAAAACATCTACTTTGTGTATTACGTAAATGTTCATGTATCTTTTTCGCGCTTGACTAGGTTTTCTTGTTTAAACCTAACTTGTATGTTCTACTCCGAATACCAAATTCACAGTTACCAAACAGTTAAGCAATACATTTATTGTTCATTTATTATATTATAAAAAATACAGTTTAGCACATTACTACTTATATGTTTTTTTCTATACCCCAGTTCCTTTTCGCTGATATATAAGGATTATCATTTATATGTGGAACACTATGGTTCATTTTAATTTTTTAAAATAATAAATTCTCAGAACCATATTCGACTTGAACAAGGAATGCGGAACTGGTTTATTGTTTCTTATTTAGCAGTGAAAAGGAACGGGGGCCGTTTCTTATAACAACGTACGTTCAAAAAGCATACGTAAATGCAAAGCTTAAAGCTAGTAGCGTTTCTATAAACTTCGTAACGTTACGTTTACCGTAAGTTTGCACGTAAAGTTACGGTTGCTCAAAGGCTCGCGTATTTTACGTAAATATGGCGGCGTATGCAACGATTGTTCGGAGAACCGCACGTTTGCATCGAATTTATAGGGATTAATAGTGCCAATAAATATTTTAGCCTACGAAATCTACGAGCGCAACATCATTTTAGTTAATTTAAACCCTATCTATATTTACATCTTACTATATGGCAGGGCATGGAAAGATACTGTAACGGAAATCCTGCGTTGATTGTGCAGGATCTATTGTGTACGATTGTGGATTGGAGTTTTGCTAAAAGAGGAATTTTCGAATCGATTGTTATTATGATTTGTTCGATTTTCCTTTTGACAATTCAATCAACTTTTGTTATGGACATAAAGAATACTAGGTCGGTTCCGAATAAAGCAAAATTTATTTTGCGAGGCTTAGAAAATCTGAACCACGAGCCTTGGCGAGTGGTTCAGATTTTCGTGCCGAGCAAAATAAACGTTGCTTTATTCGGCAACGACCAAGTATTCGATTTATCCCATCAATTTTCTTATTCGTAAATTATTTCTTTTAAAATAGATTAGGAAAATCGAACTACACGGAGAATCCCAAAGTTATTTTAAGCAAACATTGCTTCATTATTTTAATCGTGCCGAGCCTAATACATTACAAAAAGATCAGTAACTAACCTGTTTGTCTGTTTATCATACCTGTACGTCCCCGATTTTTAAGAAATAATAAAAAACACACTAAACAATTGCAGCTTTAGCGTGAAAGAACATGCATTGTGTCGTATGACGTGTTAATAATGACGTCACGAGTACGCGCACTTAATATTTGTAAATAATGTTTTTTTGCTTTTTGAGTTGCTTTGTGTGTTGAAAATATATTACATCTTGGTATCAAATTGTTTGTTTTGTTGAATCTGATTCGATTTTACTAAAAATGATTACTTTATAGTTGATTCCGAGTAATATGACCATTCTTCGCCGCGCGTGACAACTATATTTCAGCACTGCCGAAATAGAGGAAAATTTATTCCACATTGGTTTATTTCGACAATGCACGTCTGATGATGGGATAAAAGGCTTTACTCACCACAAGAAAAGTTGAACTCAACAAATGTGACGTTTGCTGAGTGATAGAATTGATTCATTGTAAACATGGGTAAAAGTTTACTTTTTTGTTAAGAATTATGTATTAGCATTGTATAATCTACGTGTTTGTTAACAGTTGCATTGATATAATACTGCTGTGTCCATGACTGACAATAATCTGTGCTAATATTGATTGATATGCCAACATCGCTTCTAATACATGTGTATAATGTTGTCACTTTATTGTTGATTGGCACATTTACAGTTTAAGCAGAAGGTCAGCATCAAGATCCATTTCTTTGGAAAGAATATCATGCATTTATCATTTTGACAAAAGTGCGTAAAATATACTTTACTGTAAAGACTGTTGGATACAACCAGTCGACAGATTCTCTCAGTTGAGTTAGATTGGTCTTTGTCCGCTCTGATACTTATTTGGTTAGATTGGTCTTTGTCGGCTCTGATACTACTTGAAAATTCCCTGGGTACTCTTTAGTATACTACAATATACCCTGGATACAGAAAATATACTAAAACGACCCAGGAATACTTTGGCTAAATCTGCCGTTGTTGACTCTATTTTCAAATAAATCATTTTTATGTTTATATTCTGTGAAAGGGCCTCAGCGATGATATCAATTATTATCGAAACTCATACTCAAAAAAGCATACTGAGTTAGGTTTTGTTCCAAGAGGATTTTGTTTGGTATTCATAAGTGCGTTTTATGACAGATTTTAGGCGGAATATATCTCTGGTACAGTCTTAATATTGGCTAAGTGCATTTTAGTGCACATGTATTTAGTATTTTTCGTACCCAGGGTACATTGTAGTGTACTTAGGAGTACCTCAGGTACTTTAAAGAAGTACCAGGCCAACAATGACCAGTCGTGCCCCAGTTGTTTAGGCGCTGCAATTATTATCTGGAAGTAAAGGTCAAGGCTCACACACTTAGCTAACTCGGCAATGGTTATTTTTGAAAAATTTATCCACAAACAGTTAATTATTATTACTTTTAATTGTCTAATACATTCCCCAAATACTGACACCGGTAATAACTTTTCTAAAAATCCTAGAGAATAATAACAACTTAAACTTAAGTTATCTGAATATTCATATTGGCTAATTTTACAGAAGGTTTGAACAGTTTTGACTGTTGAAGTAAATTTACTGAAAACATGTATTGAAATGTACCAAATATGTCATTTTATACAAAACCTGTAAAAACACTAGGACTTTTAAACCAATGAGATTTGTTTTTGGTAAGTTACACATGTAAAATGCATACAGTTTTATTTTTTATTATCAGATTTCATCTGTAATCAATATTGATATCATAATAATGGCAAAACTCTGTTGTTTCTGTATGTTTTACAATCATTTTTCGTAGTTTTTAGTTTTTTTTACAAAGGAAATTTAGAACACAAACAATGGAGACAATATAAAATCAATTCATTTTGTTTTATATATGGTATCATCAACATTCAAAATCTTTTATTTTATTATTATAAATGCAGGTGCAATGAAAAAGGTGTCAAATTTTAATCAAGGTAATTGTTAATCTTTACTGTCTAAAATATTTAATTACTAATTTTAAGATTATTTTTGTGTTTCCTATAAACCATGTGGACACATTAAATGCATTTTGATTGATATGTTCAAATAAAAATTGTTATGTCATAAGAAGTTATTTTAAAGTAGAACCTTTTTTCTTTATAGGTTATCACACAGATTGACAAAAAACTATCAACAATCAATTTTATTTTCAACTATCTTTGAACACATTTCTTTAAACTCTATACTGTGTTTTTGTACATACAGTAATGTCCATTTATACCATTTAAAGTTCTATAATAACGCTGTAAACATTGCAAAACCCACTTTATTGTATCTTATATTGTGAAAAGCAATGCTGCAATTTTTCTCTTTTTTTAACATTCACTTATTTTATACAATTTTTTGTTCGGAAAGATTATAATAAGATAAACTGTCTTCATTATTATAAGTAAATGCATTTTTTTAATGTTTTAAATGCATTAACTTGTGCAAATAAATACATAAGATATATAATAGACAATTTTTGTGTTGTGTAAAGCATTTACTACCATTGTAATCAAATGATTTAAACAATTCCATTTTTTTGTTTCTTCACTTTGAACACCATATTTCGTGGGCTTAGCGCAAAACGGTTGTAACTCACATTTTTTCCAAAAATCATAATTTTTCATTTTTCAAGTCTTTTTTTTTACTTTACACATCCTAAATAGATATTAAGATTATATTCTGAAAAATTACCCATGAAAACATGTATTTGGCTTTCGACTTCGTCAAAACCTATCTTACTCCAAAACAAGAGCATTTCTTGCTCACACATTCCTGCTATAAGCCATGGTTGTCAGTAGGAAGATGCATTTTCATGGTATATAAACTAGGTATACCAAAGAAAAAATTAGGCAGTTCATAGACAGGAGCCTTCTGCAGATAAAAACGACATAAAACGTTAGATGAAGTAACAGTTGACATATTATACACGCGCTAAGAAGTACATGTCATTTGGGAAGACATTTGTTCCTGTCGTCTGGACCTTTTTTGCCTTTCGGATGCATTTACCAAGAACGCCGTCCAGAGTTCGGGACTGTGTTCATTTGAAATATAACGCGGTTCTGTTAAACCATTTTCCAATAACGTAAACCGGAAGTCGAATTTACTGGACAGGTTTTTTTAGCCGGTATTTGAGCGTGTTACGTATATCGTTCTATAAGAATGTTCATTATTTAACCTGGTGAGGTCTAGTGACCTTGTGACCGAATGACCAAGTGCCACATATATTATAAAAAAAGGAATGACCAAGTATACGGTAATGCTAACTTGTTTCAATCTAATAACTCTAATATTTATCCAGAATTCCTGGACATAAGTAAAAAATAACGTCCACAGATCCAAACGGTATCAGTATGCGTTGGACAATCATACTTTACTATGTTTTGATATAATGAACCAACGTTGACGTTTTAGCAGACAATCAATCCTTTGCTTGAATGATTATGCATGCTTTTTGTTAAATTCAAAGCTTATTCAGACACATTTTGTATGCATTTGTATTTAAATGTAAGTTGGTTGATTTATAATAAGACAAATATTTATCCTAAATGGCATTGGTTGCAACACAAAATTGAGCGCATTTTTCGGAAAGCACGTGAATACCTAACGTTAAAGTCTGCTTGAATTGTCGAGAATTTGTTTGTATATGGTATAATATAACTTCTGTATTTTATTAGTAATTCCCAAACTGTAATGTTTTATATCAATACCGTGTTTAATGATTCGCATTTGTCGATTAGAAATATCTGTATGTTCGTTTTCATGCAATCCTGGCTGCTACGCAAGTCCAGTTATGAAAAAAAACATGACAAATATACTCATATGACGAGAGCGTCGTTTAATAAATATTTATTTCTTGATTTTAAGTTGAAATAATGTGCAATTTTATGAAGGTGTGCGAAATTCAACGTAAAAGCAAACTGTACCATTTTCACGAACGAAACAAGTGTTCTTATGAAATATCAGCTATGTACTGTTCACAATCACAACTGGATTCTAGTGCAAATATTCCCTATGGTGAATAAACCCGTATATATATACACACACACATATATATATATATATATATATATATATATATATATATATATATATATATATATATATATATATATATATATATATATATATATATATATATATATATATATATATATATATTTAACAATTCCGATCATAGGGGGAAAATGGTCATTAAGCGCGTCATTAAGCATTATCCACTCTTTTGATTTTTTCTAACGTCCATTAAAAACAGAAACGCATGGGATTTATTTCATTTCAATCTCTCAGATTTAAGAGACAATATAATAGTAAGGACAATATAATAGTTTAACATGCAAAGTGCTTATAACAAATCTGAATTCAGATAGTAACACTGCATATTAGTATATAGCTATATTAAAATCCTTTAAGGATTGTACGTAATAAATAAGAATGCACACTTTTAAAGTTACACAAATCATTTTCTTACACGGATTTTAATTTGTTTTTGTTATCGTCAAGCTTAAGTTTTCGTACTAACAAAACATAACTGTTAAGCGAAGACGCAGTGCTCAAATGTTTCGTAAGACTCCATTTGTGTGTGTTCGACTCTTGTTTTTTTCTGAT
>NW_026273324.1:442500-480000 GCF_020536995.1 Dreissena polymorpha | reverse complement strand
ATAAATATTGCTATCCCTGCTAGCATGACCCTTGATTTTTCTTGATTTTAGAAAAAAAATCTGTATTAGTGTGTTATATATACAGTGTTTCTTTTCCTTTATGTGTGCATATAATCCAACATGTATATATTCCTCATGTATGATAGTGTTAGAATTGTATTTTGATACACCATATTATGCATGTAAAAAGAATCCAGTGAAACTATTTAATTTAGATTAAGACATATTTAATAATAATAACATTCATATGATTATGTAACTAAGCATGACTCTCTTTGTTTGATGGGTTTAGCTTCAAAATATAAATACATCTTCTATTGTCAAATTTTAACTCAATACCCAGTCATTCAGTGTTACCAATTACTAGATAACTTATGCACTTTAATACCTTCAATTCAATAATTTTTATATAATAGGTTAATTTGAAATGTATAGTTGTTCAAGATATTAAAAGTGGAAAGCATAAATCAACCTTTTATTTTTTCATTTTACACTTTATAAATAGCAGTCCTTCATTAATATATTAACAAAAATCTTACTTCATTTTCGCTTTCATATGAAGTTTTTTTTAAGTGTTGAGTGAAATTTGGATGTAAAATGTAATTACACTGTCTTATTCAATATCTCTGTCTTCAAGAGTACTCTCTTTTCTCATATAGATCAGTTACACAATTATTAGGAGAAGTAACACGCTTGTCAAATTATATACCTTTTCTACATGCTGATTAAATTAAACTGATAATGCAAATTAAAAAGAAATTAAAAGTGATTCAAACTAAAGTGTATTTATGTTACAAAATTAACATGCTCGTCAAACCAAGTTCTCACTTGTTTTAACATTGATTATATAGCTGTATTCATTCTACAAATAAAAATTAACTTATTTGTTAACATAATCAAATATAGACAAACCAATTAGTATCTACATTAATGCTCCTAATTAAAATGTTTCCAGCATAGGGTTTGATGTGATCATGAGAGTAAATAGAAAGTATCACTTACACATTAGAGTTATTGATTTTATAGGCGTAACTATTTATTATGCTGTTTATCATACAAACTGGCTTATCTAACTTGTACCTTAGCTATGTTTTTTTTATAAGTTTATGTAATAAGTTTATGTAACATAAGCAACACTGTTTTAGAAATCACCTTTTAAAGCATGTGTACTTAAATTACATATATTAATCCTAAATAGAAGTTGCAGTTATTTTTGTTAAGGTATTGATCCATGTGTTTGAAACTTATGTGTACTTCAATTACATATATTAATCCTAAACATATGTTTTCATTTATTTGTTTATGCTTTTATCTATAGGAACGAAACGTATTTGTTTTTTTCTATGTTTATCTAAAAACATTTGGAAAAAAAATATTTTTATTAATTTGCCAAATCTTTGATCCATGTGTATGAAACTTAATTGTGTTTTTTTCCATGTTAATCTGAAAATCTTTGAAAAAAAACCCTATTTGTTACCGCCTCAGATTGACATCCGTTGTTGCAAACTTCATTGTGCACAGTTTTTAACGAACAATCTCATAACCAGCGCGTAATAGATCTTTCAGTTAACTCTACTATTACATGTATAAATTTGTAAATACTCTATGTCAAGCATACGTTATTGTTATGCACTTATGATCACATGAAAAAAACAATAATCTTCCATAAGAATTCTAAACGAAGTACATTTAGTGATTTCTTATATAAATAAAAAAGTTATTCATTTCTTAATAACATTATATAAGCTTATATCTGCGTTTAAAAAAGGGGAATGAGACAACACAAAATCTTACACATATTGTTTATTAAAAATTAAATCAACTTAATAATTTTTAATTACATTATAGTGATCGTTATCTGCTCTTAAAAATACTACGAAAGATACTTTATTTAAACATAACTTTTCGAAAAATAATTCTGAAATTAACTATTTACTGATTGCATATGTCTTTTAATTTTGTAATGTTCAGCCAAGCTGCCGTTACACATATTGTCCTTATTACTTTGATGTTTTTCTTGGTTTATTGTGTGTTTTTTGCTTCCATCCACTATACGTAGATGATGCTAATGCTTTTTTTCTATGTCTCCATTGGGGAGCAGTCGTTTTTTTGTGGTTTCTTTTCACCTTTGTGATTACTTCTTTTATCTTCTTCATTTCTATGAAATATTCATCCACTTGTATCCCTATTTTTTGTTTTCTATTTTTGTTTGCATGTATGGACATTTTATGTCTCATAATAGAAAGCAACTGGACATGTTTTGAAATTGAAACTAACTGGACAAGCACACACAAATTATCATTTACAACACCCTTCACCATTTTAAATGATTAAATTATGTACTTTGAATGTAAAAGGGCTTAACAATAAAGATAAACGCATAAACATCTTCAAATGGTTACATGATTTTTTTTTAAAGTATATTCCTATTACAAGAAAGTCACTTGACACATACTTTAGCACAAACCTCAAAAGATGAATGAGACGGAGACATCTATCTCAGTGGACAACATACTAATAAACAAGGCATTGCCTTTCTAATAAAAATAATATAGGGATCACAGTCGATAACTTTAACGAAATAATAATTGGCAGACAAGCAAGTATAGATATTAAAATAAACGAAACACAATTAACATTAATCAACGTTTACGGCCCAAACATAGATGATTCCACTTTTTACGAAACATTACAATTCTTTATAAATAATAACCAAGATAAAAACATTATAGTCGGTGGATATTTCAATAATGTTCTTAACGTATTATTAGATTAATAGAAGGGAAACCTTTATACTCATCCTAAAAATAGAAACATTTTAAATAACATAATTGAAAACTACAATATGATAGACATCTGGCGTACAATATATCCAAACGAAAGCAAATTCACCTGACACTCAAACACAAAACCAACAATATTTTGTAGATTAGACTATGTTTTAATATCTGAGTCTCTTTGCAACATTATTGACACATGTAACATAAAACCAGGATTTATGACTGACCACTCTCTAGTTGAACTTAAACTGCACAATATACAACCTGAAAGAGGCCCAGGATACTTTAAAATTAACAACAGCATCTTATTAGATACACAATATCAAACACAAATAAAACAGGAAATATTAAATACAGTTCAAAATAATAAAGATGCAAACCCAAACACCTTATGGGAAGTAATTACAGGAAATATACGTAACACAACAATTAGATACACATCATTTAAACAAAAAGAAAAACACAAACTTGAAACTGAAACCATCAAAACCATTAAAACACTTGAAAAACAATTGCATCAAACAAACACAAATGATACCACCGACATTGAAAATGAAATAACATTAAAAAAACAAATATAAGATGGAATCTATCATACACATCTCAATGGAATAATACTAAGAGCGCGTGCACAGTATGTTGAACACAATGAAAAAAATTCAAAATACTAGTACTTTGCAAACATCGAAAAACGTAAAGGTGAACAAAAAACTGTACACAAATTAGTAGTCAATGGCGAAGATATAACAAACAGAACTCAAATACTAGAATAACAAAGTTTATTTTTCGAAACCCTCTATAAAAGAAAACATGTTGAAAATAACACCCTTTTTAAAAATACACATCACGCTTTAAATCAAGAAGAAAAACTATTGTGTGACGGATTACTAAATGAATATGAATGTGGATAAGCACTAGAAAGAAATGCAAAATAACAAAAGTCCAGGATCTGATGGCATCACCATTGAGCTTTATAAAATATTTTGGAATGATATCAAAACGCATTTATTTAATTCACTAAACCATTCATAAAATAATGAAAACCTAACTACGCTTCAAAAACAAGGTATAATATCACTCATTCCAAAACCTGGAAAAAACTTAGAATCCGTATCGAACTTGCGCCCAATAAGCTTACTGAACAATGATTATAAAATTGCAACTAAAAGTATAGCAAACAGAATAAAAAAAATATTACCATCAATCATTTCAAAATCTCAATCTGGTTTCATAAAAGGCGTTACATTGGTGAAAACGTTCGACTTATCCAAGAATGCATAAACTATTTCAACAATACAAATAACCCTGGTCTAATATTCTTTGCAGACTTTGAAAAGGCATTCGATTCGCTTGATCATTCATTTATGTTCTCTTGCTTAGAAAATATGAACTTTGGTGAAAGTCTCATTCAATGGGTCAAATTATTCTATACCGATATTAACAGTATAACCATTAACAATGGCTTCTTTTCAAACAGTTTTAACATCGAACGAGGGGTCCGATAAGGATGTCCACTCTCATCATCGCTATTTATTATTTTCATCGAGTATCTATCACATCAAATCCAATCAAATAAACACATAAAAGGAATATCACTAGAACCTGACGAAGAAATCAAACAGTCCCTATTTGCTGACGATGCAACTAATTTTTTAAACGACAGTTACGATTCTTTCCATTACATAATAGAGTCGCTAACCCTTTACGGAAAGACATCGGGTCTTAAACTAAACAAAAGTAAATGTACTGTGCTACGAGTAGGTAAATTAAAACAAAGAAATGTCCAATATAAAAAAGAAATGAAATTTAATTGGACATTCGATGAAGCCACAACGTTAGGAATTACTTTCATAAATAATGAAAAGGATACAGTTCTTAAAAACATACTATCTAAATTATAGAATTTTAAAAACTGCTTGAAATCATGGCATCACCGTAAACTTACACTAATCGGAAAAAACACAGTATTGAAAACGTTTGCACTTCCTAAATTAATTTATGTATTAACAGTTATCCAAAATCCACCAAATGATGTTATTAACGATATAAAATCAACAATATTTAATTTCATATGGGACGGTAAGCCTGATAAAATAAAACGAACTCAGTTAATTCAATCTGTAGAAAATGGAGGTATCCAATTAACGAACATTGACTCATTCTTGAATGCAATCAAATGCAGCTGGGTTAAAAGATACCTAGATAACACCAATACGAGTAAATAGAAATTATTCTTCCAGAAAATCCTAAAAAAATATGGTGACTCCTTACTCTTTGAATGTAACATCAGCAATACCATCTTACATGAAATTGCAAACGAAAACATATTTCTGTCTGATCTTCTATCAGCATGGAGTGATGTCACTAATAACCTAGAAACCCAAACCAGCAGTAAAACTATTTTATGGAACAATAAAGACATAACTTTAAACAATAAGACGTTTTTCTATAAAGATTGGTTTGAACGAAGCATTAAGAATTTCTACTCTTTTGATGATATATGCTACATATACGGAATACCTTCAAATAATTTTCTGAAGTACTACACACTAATCAAAAGCATACCTATACATATTAAATCTGAAATCACTACAAATAATACACCATGTACTCAAACAACATTCATAGAAAACATACTCAGAAGAAAAAACAAAACGAATAAAATATTTTACACACTTCAAATTAAGAGCCCTACAGAAAACTCCAAAACCCAAAATAAATGGCAAGTCCTTTTCGGAGAACATGGACTTAATTGGAAACACATATTTACCATGTCATATAAAGCAACTATTGAAAGCACACTGATAAATTTTCAATATAAATACATCCATAGAATTATAGCAACAAATAAATATCTCTTTAAATGCAAATTATCTAACCCAAATCAGTGTGACTTCTGCGGTGAAAACATCGAAATTATAGAACATCTTTTTTGGTAGTGCAAACACATCCAGCCTATTTGGAATCAATTAGTATCTTTTCTTGAACAACAGCAACTAAACGTTAAACTATCTTTCTTAAATGTAAGTTTCGAAATTTACTCATTGAAATCAATAAACTGTAATAATATTGTGAACTTTATTCTTATATTGATGAAATATTTTATCTTTAACATGAAGTACAATAAACGAGAACCAAATTTTAATTGTTTTGTCCATAGTCTTAAACTAAAAATCCAGATTGAGAAAGAAATAGCCCTTAGTAATAACACATTACAAATCTTTGAACAAAAATGGAATCGGATTAAATTCTCATAATGTTTGACCACTTATATACATTTCACTCTAATGTTAGTTTATCTTTCTAAAATAATTTTGTATTTTGTTTAACCTTATAAGATCATTGTGAATATACAACAAAACACACAAGTCCAGTATGCTTTCTTTCCACTTTAACAACTCATCATTTTTCATAACTATTCTTCTGTTGTTCTTTTCTTTTCTCTTTAAAAAAAAACACCTATCACAATCAAAGAAACAACAAATTAACCCAGTTTTTTTGTTTCTTGTTTTTTTTTAATCTTAAGGAAACCAAAAAAAGCATATATATTAGCATATCTTGTATAACATGTCTGAACTTTATTGCTTAGTACAATCACTTTGTTGTATGATCATATACATGTATACATTGTATGTATTATATTGAATAAAAAAAATAAAAAATCATGCAGAGCAACCGGATAGCTTGGATTTTAGTCAGCTACAGTACTCATGTTTTCCCTGCTAAATAATTACAAGTATAACACAGAACTTCCACCTCATAAATAAATCCTTAATGTTCTTAACCGCAATTTTAAACCGCAATTTAAGGACATCTATTCAAATGTACATAAACAGAATATACTTTCTTCCGTAACGATTTCATATTTAGTCTGTGAACGGTCTTGTATCAGTTTAATATTTAGAATTTGTGAAATTACGCATGAGTATATACACCTATACAACCAAAGACAAAATGTTCTTACGGCATACTATGCAAACATTTAGCATTTTATGCATATCATCTTTATCGTAAAATACGTATCTTTTCTACACACTATAATAAAAGTACAATTAAAACAAATACGTTCTTGGAAAATCAAGCTCCTCATTATTGTATGATTTAAAGCAAAATATTGCGTTATTTAGATTATCTTGAACTATGAAATAAATGTATGTCATCTCACTTAACATCCTATTTTATAATAAGTTTAGCTACTATAACAACTCTTTCACTTTTGGAAGTAAGTCAGCAAGTAAACGAGGTTTTTCATCAAATTTAATTTGCGCAGTCGTAGAACGGTAAGCATAATCATCGTATAAAAGCGGGTATATGCGATCTTCATTTTTTTCAAAACAAATACAAAATGATACATGACAACTAGAATAAAAGTTCAGAAGAACTGGTACATCTACAAACAGTGTCATATGCAATTAAAAATGATATTATTTAGTAAAGTAAAGACCCATGTGTATACACAAGAAACGTTCACTTTTGAAAAATTCCTTCTTTTCTGTGAAGCATTATTCATACATGGACACAACTTAGGATTCTATAATAGATAAGAGTAAACGCGTCTTTATTAGCGTAGTTTTTGAAAATCTGTGTCGTTATGATTTTAACTGAACACACACTATTTAATTTAAGGTACTTTTTTAAATTTAATATAAGATTGATAACATAAAATATCGATATCTAAATCGAATATACCCGCTGTAATTGATTTCGTTAGTTAGCGTTCGCTAAAACTTCAAGATATGCACAATTGTTTAAGCCGACAATGCTTGCGCTGCATGTAAAATCAAAAATGATCATAGTCAGCTGCTTGTGTTTAACCCTTTGCATGCTGGGAAATTTGTCGTCTGCTAAAATGTCGTCTGCTAAATTTCTAAAATTAGCATTTTCTTCGATTTTTTTTCAAAGAATACTATCAGAATAGCAAACAGTTTAATATACGTACATTATGTCCTGGGGTCAAATATTGGCTAAAGCTCCGAGATCTAAATGTCAATAAAGACCTTACATAACATGACTTGAAAACCATTTCTAAACCCTCGTGACCCAGATGTTTTATAAAATGGCAGTCTTTTGTTACGCAGGTCTCACAGGGATGCAAAAACAGGTTTTAATTTTTGTTAACTTTGTCAAAATTTTGAAAATCATTAAACATGTTTAAATAAACATATTTGTGCTTTATGCGCTTTATAATAGACTTTCGTCAACAAGCCAAAAAAGAGGTTATATGTCGTTTTTGACACCTGTCTTGTTTACTTGAGGTCATAAGCGGAACGAAAGTGAACGTAATAGGAACATATAGCAAAACATGACTGTACTTCAAAAGATAATATACCATCATTTAGATATGTTAAGCTTATTTGGTGTGCATAAGGAAACACAATTGAAAAGAAAACAATTTCAAACAGTCTTCAACTGCTCATGTTTACTTTGAAACTTGTCTCTTTATGCGTATAAGTCTCTGTTATTGTTTTTAGTGCCTTAACCAATTGAACCTCTCGATAAAAATTGCAAAATAAAGAATAAAGTTATAACTCTTCTCTCAGTTACTTTAATCGTGGTTCCTTTCTCATTTCCGTTTAACGTGTCACCTCAACGTTATAACAAATGCATACTTACAGCTAGCTTAATGCCATTTTATTTTAAAGTGTGGAACTCAGCAACTATCGTTTGATTATTGTGTTATTGTTATAACAATAACGGAAGCGTAAATATATGTAAAGTTTATAACGATTATCCATCGAATACAGCCACAGCATATCTTACATGGTACGTTCATAAAGCTCCATTTACCGCCTTTGTAATGGCTCATATCCAACACAATAATGTTACGAAGAACAATTTTCTAAATTGTCAGCCATAAGGCATATCTATGAATATTTTCATCTATAATATCAGTCATGGTAATTTGTCAATACTGTAAATACAAATATACATCCTCAATAAACAATAACTTTGGTATACACTATACTGAGTATATGTGTTACAAAAACATAAGATACAAAAGATCACAGTCAACAGTTATCACAATATTCATTACTGTTATTAATATTATGAAAACAATTATATAAAGAATCCTTATACACAATTTTATATTAAGAAGAACCATGCTGAAAATCGTGATGATTTTTGTATTCGATCTCAACTAGATACACATCTAGCTATGCAACTAAAACGATGTGAAACACACATTTGCAGATAGGTATCACAACACCAAAATAAACGTGGTGTGATACACATTATAATACAATAAAGAGTACGAAAATTAATTTAACAAAGGTATGTGTTCATTTGTACTTATTCTAAAACAGTCATTTAACGGAAACCGGCAATATCAATCAATTTGCATTCGCAATAAATACACATTTACTGACATTAGTTTGTTCTGTTGCCATTTTCGTTAACATGTAAATGGTTTTAGCAAAATGTTTTTTTCACCGTGGTTAAAACAGACTCACAGCCTTAAGACAAAAACTTCTTTCTACTCAACATTAAACTTTTGGTCCGACCCTTAACAGTTTCAGTTGATCATATGCGCTAAACTAGCATTGACATTTGAAGAAAGAATGTTGAAAAGAGATTTGGAAGATTTCTGTCACTGAATATCCCTATTAAAGTGTAAAATAACTAATATATCGTATTTAAATATAACGTAAAAAAAATTGAGCCCAACTTCCTATATTTTGTTTTTGTGATATAAGCGGAAACAAACATTTTTGGCCAAGCGAAATTATTTAAAGCAAATCTTCTCAGAGACCGTAAGGCCCTAGACTGTTTTATTTTTAGTGTGCAAAAACATATTTTTGCTCTCTACAAAGAGTTTTGAAAACTAAAGGAATCTATATAAACCATGTGTAAAAGGGCGTTATGCAATTTTGCAATTTTGCATAACAAAACCAATGCATATAAGTGTATTACGCAGATAAACATACACGAAATCGAGATCAACATGAATACAATTTAAGTAATGAAAGAGATGTGTTTGTATGACACTTTTGAAACTGTATGTACGTGTAGCCGTTGTTAATGCCCTCAGTTCACTGTCATGTATTTAAAAGAAAAATATGCAAATATGCACGGAACATTAGCATCACTGGGCGCCACGCTGACGTGCGGCAGGTAATGTGAAAGTAATTTATATTATCAATCCAGTAGGAGTAGTTTATTTATGTATTTTTTATTCAGAGCTGGGCGGGGCACAGTGGAACAGATCTTCAACTGCAGGGTCATAATTGGGAAACACTTGCAATACAAACGCGAGCTCTTTCACAACTTCACCGACTTTAAGAAAGCCTTCGACCGAGTGTACTATTCTGATCCTAAAAATCGAAATTTATCAAAAGTGATGCATGATGGCCTGTGGCAGGTACTGAGATGATCCAACATTGACGAAGGGCTGGTGAAAATCATTTAAGAACTCTACGGAATTGCAAGCAGCGCAGTACTTCTCAATTGACAAAAGGGTGACTTTTTCAGGACATCAGTGGGCGTCCATCAGGATGTCTGCTCCTCCTCTCTTCCTGTTCCAACGTTTCCTTGGAAAGGTAATGCAGGAGACCCTAATAGACCACCACCACTGACTGCACCATTTGTTGACCCGCAAGAGCCCCTCCAAGCGACCGTCCAATTACGAAAGCTAGCTTTGTTTGGACACGTCACCAGGCTCAAATCCCTGTGCAAGACTGTGCTCCAAGGCACGTAAAAAGGAGGTCGCCGTCAAGGCCGTCAGATGAAAAGCTGAATGGATGATGCAGAATAGTTGACGTTCCTCCCCATGAATAAGATACTCTAAGCAGCCCACAACAGATCTGATCTGACTGGCGGAGGATGTCTTTGTCGTCTTTCCCCTCAGCGGCAAGATTGGTCAAAGGAATGATGATGATTTTAACGATTGTGGAAGAAATAAAGATTATGTTTTACTACATACAATACACAGATTTTTGTGATTTTTATGCGTTGTTTTATTAGTTTGTTTGCTACACCATATCTTATTTAAATTGTTTTCTCCCGATTAGGTTGGCTACAGTCTCATCATTTAGATCGGAAACTGTGGCTGGTTTACAGTTATAAATACATATTCCAATGAGAGTTATTGAAAACTGCCCAACTTTAATCAAAGGTTGGGGAGAAAGGCCGCTGAAACGATGTCATGACCAATCTTAACACACGTTATGTGGCCGAATCGGGGAGCACAAATACGACCAAGTTTTGTAGTTTAAAAAAGACAACAAAGATCTGTATATTCCTGTAATACAGAAATGTAACAGGTACTTTGATGCTTTTATTGGTTTGATAGCTTGTTAACAATTCGTAAATTATGTACTTGAGGCATATATATATATTATTACTATTTAAGTAGAAGTTGTCGTAGAAGTAGTAAAATGGTGTGGTTAAGATGTGTTGTCGGTTAGTATTCTTCAAAGGAACTGATGTTTCTACTTGTGTTACAATTTTTCATCGAAGTATCTGGAAATCTGGGCATTATTTTGAAAAGATTAACGTTTGTGATGTTATATTGAGAGTTTATGTGTTTAACAGTTGTTGTGGTAGTTTTAGTATTATTCAGAAAACAGCATTGATGGTGTAGTGTTGATATTATTCTGAGAACGTTTACCACACATGGGTAACACACGGATAATTTAACATGTACAAGAGGAAAAATAATAGTGGTGGTAGTATTTGTTATGTGGCCGTATAAAATCAATTTTTATTGTGGTTGCTGATTTCTATGTTAATAATCCCTATTTTTTTAATCTAACTGTGATTTGAAAGCATGTCTTAAAATAAGTATTAAAAGCTATGTAAAGTCTCTAAAGAATAAACAAATACCCCTTAAAAATTGATATAAAAAAAAGAAACACAAATATTTTATTTATTATTATTATTATTATTATTATTATTATTATTTATTTATTTGTTATCTACTTTTACTACTACTACTACTGCTACTACTACTACTACTATCACTACTACTCCTACGACTACTACTACTATTCATGGCACCATTTCATCACATAGGCCTTAGTAACGTGTGAACATGCCTACCTTAATCAGTTAAACACAATATGTTTCTATTTCCTCAATAGTGTTTCAATTTATAGCGCCGGTCAATGTCATATCCGAACAACATTTAAACTGTTACACAATTGTAGGCATATGTACGTTTTTACTTTATGTACTTATATTTTCAAGAGTCGGGTAAAATTGTAATCAAACTTCATAGAATCTTTGACTGGTGGGTTCTTAGGGTAAAACACACCATTCATCATACATGTCATTTCCAAAACACATGAACACGTTCCCCTCTTTGCCCATTCATTGCAAGTAGACATCGGCTAGCACCGGTTGTTATACACATGTGCTTTTTGTTTATATTAATGTTTAAATTTAAAGTTGTAAAATTCCGCCAGAAATTTTTTAATTGCATTGCATAGATTAATGGATACACATGTTAAGTTAAACAAATACGATTGCAAGAAAACATTGTCTTGCAACCATTGTTATCGAATAATCGTCTCGTTGCAAACTGTTGTTGTTTTTTTATGAAAAAAACATGTTGCTCGTGTGTTTTGTTTTTTATTACAACGAGAAAGCAGCGCCTGATACATTTATACCCTCATGAAAAGACAATAGCAAAGAGCGATTTGCAGGAGAAATAAATGCCATGTAGTGGAAAATTACCATTCTTGTAAGGACGAAGACAACTTGCAAAATTCGTAACACAACTCTTGCTGGCTTTCGTTTATATAATCGTTTTCAGTAGTACAAATAGGTAAAGTAGTAGTAGAAGAAGTAAAAGTAGAAGAAGTATTAGTAGCAGAATTCGAAGTAGTAGTAGTAGTAGTAGAAGTAGTAGTAGTAGTAGTCGTAGTAGTAGTAGTTGTTGTAGTAGTAGTAGAAGTAGTAGTAGTAGTAGTAGAAGTAGTAGTAGTAGTAGTAGTAGTAGTAGACGTAGTAGTAGTAGTAGTAGTAGTAGCAGTAGCAGTTGTAGTAGTAGTAGTAGTAGTAGTAGTAGTAGTAGTGGTAGTAGTAGTAGTAGAAGTAGTAGTAGTAGTAGTAGTAGTAGTAGTAGTAGTAGTAGTAGTAGTAGTAGTAGTAGTAGTAGTAGTAGTAGTTGTAGTAGTAGTAGTAGTAGTAGTAGTAGTAGTAGTAGTAGTAGCAGCAGTAGTAGTTGTTGCTTAAGTAGAAAATGTAGTTGTAGTAGTAGCAGCAGCAGCAGTAGAAGTATAGGTATTTGTGTTCCGAAAGTCTCGAATAAAGGAATATGTTATCCCACGAAAAAGAAAAACATCAGCAATAATCCGACGACAAATATAATCATGTTTTTAATGTGGACTGGGTTGTATATACGGTATGTTTAATTGTTTGAATAAGTAATATAGCGTACGACTTAACAGTATTTGTAGTATAGTCAATAATCATTTTATAGTGTATCGCTTAAAAGTGACATATGGGTTCATTATAACTATAACAGCAATTAGATTGCCTGGCCCTGTGCGGTTCTCAATGGTCATATATTAAGCTTTGGAAGCAAATCCGATTAAGCTATTGTATTCAATAACTGAAACCCATTAAACCTCGACTGTATTTGTATACTCATATTGGTTATCTCGAACAAACTTATTAAGAACTTAAATTAAAATATGAGGGTATAATTAAAACTTTTGCCTTACTTCAAACATAGATAATAACATAAAATGAAATGCACTTATTAAATAAGGGCCTTTTCGTTAAACTGTACAAATTAAATGTATTATATTAAACGTCTATAAGTTTAAGTTTGTTTCCATTTCAGATGTAATCAGCTATTTCTATATTTGTTTGAGAAACATATTACTGTAATATTTATGAATAGTTATAAAAAGTAATCACGGCACCATACATATGCCATTACATCATAATTTATGATACATATGATACTAACATGTTAAATATTTATTTATATAAAATGCTTCAAAAACATGCTGATTCGGTTTATCCTCAAATCTTTTCTAAATTTGTTCAGCTGCGGTTGGTGCTTTAAATTGTTTTACTTTAAACAGTATCCAGATTAAGTTTGCAAATCCAGATTATTTGCAAACTTATTTTTTTTATTTATTTAACAATTGTAACGAAATTTTGCATATGTGTAGGGGGCATTGAGTACATACATATAATTGAAAAAAAAAGTTAAAATGTTTTTGGAAATAAAAATTATTTGATGATAAAGTTGCCATCTCCCGTGGGATCCCAACGGGGTTTTGGCTCCCCCGTTTAGAATTGCAGATACCCACGGGTGTTTTTTCCAGACGGGAGAATTTTTCCTATATTTTACAAAAAATGTAATTTAAATATTATGCTTTGTTTACTGTTTCAATGTTTACAAATACACATGCTTAATTCATAATTGTGAGAAATATGCACTTACATAAAAAAATAAAGTGTTTGTAGATTTTCTTCACCCGTGGGATTTTGACTTGGGCACCCGCCAAACCCCCATTTCCATTAAACTTCCGTGGGAGGTTTCAGAAATAACTTTCAATTTGTACCATATGTTGTCTTTGTAATAAAAATTAACATTTGAGAATTTGGTATTAAATTACTCCAAGAAATGACTACACAATACTACTACCACCAGAACACAGGATGATGAAACAAATTGTGTGTAATGACGAGACCTCTGCCCTAGTGTGTTTTATGACACCACGTTGTTATTAAGTAATTTACGGCACAGTAATTGATCATAAATGATAACGAGATAATCGGTTTGCGCTGACGACAGCGGTCAATTAAACCTCAGATCTATCAATAAACAAGATTATTGATAAATCTTTTATTAAACACCACGATAACAATGCGCAAGCGAAGAGTGTCAGAATTTGTGCAAAATATTGAATTAAAAAAATAAGTACTTTAATCAAGAAAACGTATTAAATGTATTAAAAATTAAAATGGAAATTATACATTAACTGCTTATTTTGACGATGTCATCCTGTGTTGACAATATTGTAACATCATCCAATATTCAAAAGCGTGAAGGGTTTAAATAAAATGCGGCGTTGCAACACAATATTAGAAATGGCTATATGTTCAGCCTCGTTATTGAATTCTGCGAGTCACATGACTTCGCGCTTTTGGCTTATTATGAAAAGGGTCTATTATTATCATTGGGCATATTATTAGAAAATCAGACAATATAATTGTAAATACAGATGTTTCTTCACGCCATTGTCATACAGTATATATTGGAAAATGTAATAAAGTCAGATGCTTGATACTTGCTGCTTAACTATTTTCTGACATTCACTACCATATACCTTAGTTAAGACCTTAAGTTTATTTCTCCTGAGCAAATAATGCATAAGGGGAGTTTAAGAATACCGTGATGTCAATTGTCCGTCAGTGCGTGAGATGTGTACGTTAACTTTTGACTTCTCTTTCTTAAACCGTTGACAGATTGTACGAAAACTTGGTTGACCCTCTTAAAATGTTTTTTTCAAATCTTTCGGATGCAAAAGAAGTTTGTTCAAAGTATGCCTCTAATTTGGTCACAAAGGGCCATGCCCTTGGGTCAGAGGATTTATATTGACTTATGTAGTAAATAACTTAGAACATCTTTTTCTCTGAAATTACAAGGGTCAGATTTTTAATATTAATATAAAACATCTTATTGGGGTTTTCTACCAAATTTGTATAGTGAAAATCTCTGAAACTGCAAGGCTCAGAGTTTTGTTATTCAGCATATATCATCTTTAAGTGCTCAGTGTTTTGTCATTTAGTATATATTATCTGTAAGTGCTCTTCTGCTTAGATTGAATCATGCCACATGTGTCAAAACTTGCCACGCTCTAGAAGTCAAATCATATATATATAGATTTATATAGGACATAAAATTCTCTAATGGTTGGGGGTTTAATGTTTAGTTTGCGACATTGAATGCTGGTACTATACTAAGTTTGATAAGATCATGCTTCTGGGTCAAAAACAGGGTTCGACACTAAGGCACGTCCGACAGACATTGTCTAGTAAGATCAGTGGTCGGGCTAGTACAACTGTGGGCTAGCTTGTCTGACTGGTCGTACATAAAAAATCTATACTGATTCATATAACTATAACTAACCGAAAATCTTTTTCTCTTAAAGTTTAAAACAACTCTCATATCCGTTATTTACATCAGAACAAAACTGGCGTATATAATTAAAAGCGGAGTATTCACATGATTCATCGCTATGTTTAGATGCGAAGGAGAGCTTCCCGCACAAATTGCTTGTTTCCATTGATCAAGTTGTCATGAATATTAATGATATTCTGCAGTGTCGTACAACTTTACATCATGTTTTTGCGACTTCTTTCGAAAATCGGTATCGTCAATGAAAACATTTTGGCGTAGCAGACGAGAGAATGTAATTTAAAGAATGTCTTTGTTCAAGATTGGATTTTCGTCCGACAAATAAGTTAACAAGAAACCGTCGGATAAGGTGATATCCCAAAAGTGTTTTTTTGTTACAATATTGCACTATATATTTAGATAAAAGGAAACATTTTAAGGGGCATAACATTGGACAAAATAATACATTGGGTGGTTTAGTATCTTAAAAATTTCAAAAGGCCGTAACTCTCTAAATAAATCAGCTTACCAGAACCCACAAATAACATGCGCATCTCCTCAAGGTAGTTAAGCTTCCCATAAAGCTTCATTGAATTCCAGTCAGTAGTTGGGGAGAAATAGCCCGGACAAGAATTGCACTATATGTACAGTTGATAGAAAATTTCAAAGGGCCATAAGTCTGTGAAAAATCATTGGACTATAATTGGCTGATAATATGCACATTTCCTTTTGGTAGTGAAGCTTCCCATAAAAGTTTCATTGAATTCCGATCATTAGTTGCTGAGAAATAGCCCGGACAAGAATTGCGGTATATGTACAGTTAATTGAAATTTTCAAAGGGTCATAACTCTGTGAAAAATCATTTGACTAAAATCCGCTGATAATATGAACATGTCCTCTTGGTAGTGAAGCTTCCCGTAAAGTTTCATTGAATTCCGGTCATTAGTTGCTGAGAAATAGCCCGAACAAGAATTGCACTATATGTACAGTTAATGGAAAATTTCAAAGGGCCATAACTCTGTGAAAAATCATCTGACCAGAACTGGGTGATAATATGCACATCTCCTCTTGGTAGTGAAGCTTCCCATAAAGTTTAATTGAATTCCGGTCATTAATTGCTGAGAAATAGCCCGGACAAAAATTGTGCACGGACGCACGGACAGATGAATTGTTAATATAATTGTTTACTTTGTAACATATATTGTAACATATTATTCCACTTAAAATGATCATCAAAGAACATCAAAGGTGTGCTTTAACTCAATTCATTAATACAATAAAAGGTTAATTTGTAACATACTATTGCACTTAAAATGACCATCAAAAAACATCAAAGCTGTGATTTTACTCAAATTCTCAATGATCTCAATTAATTAAAGAAAAATTTCAGGCACTTATAACAACAATTATAGTTAGATCTATTTAATTGGAAAATGGTCATGGGGGTGAAACGTCCAGGGAGAAAACGTCTGGGGAGGACACCTCTTAATTTTCGACACGTCAAATATAGTGACGATTAAGATTTAAAATAGTGAAACATATTAATAGGAACTCTTTTTGACATAGAACTTGTTTCTACATGGCTGTCAACTTTAATTGTTATGTTAATCCTCTTTTGATTACAGATTTTTTGCAGTTTCAAGCACCACCATATCTTATAAAACAGTCAATGTCGCCCAAAAAACGAGTACCTGCTTTCGAACCCTTCAGTGTACATCATTAAAAATTAGTTCACCCCATGATTTGACCATGGTCACGTGACTTTTTACAGCAGCCGATTTGTGTAAATTGTCAAGCGAAGTTGAGAACGAGAATAAGACCATGTTTTTATAAGTTGTTATAATGAAAATCATTACATATGTAAAAAGCATTAATGAATACTATGATTTTTATGTGTTTTATGATTAATCTATTAATTCGACATATTTTTTATGCATTTTCATTGATTTGCCGCTACGTGCAAGTCGATATAAACAAATTACATATACAGTCAAATTACCATTACCGGATCAGTAGTTTAATACAGTTGTTCTGGTGAAAAGCAATAAATGTTTTGAGACTTCTTTTACACCAGTTAGATTAAATATTACCTTTGCTTACTGTTTTAGCGCATAGTCTTTTTTTTAAGCGAAGGCAACATGTATTTGTGATACCTTTTTTCGCGTCAGAATTCATGCATTAACGGATCAGTTGTAGCCATAACAGATCACGTGATCAAAACCATTCAGGAGGGCACCTAACACGCTATTTGAACTGTTGAAACATGAACTATGTCGTTTACAATGACCAAGTCTCATTGCCAGTTATAAATTATATTCATCGTTTTTGTTATTAATTGTTTTCTATATGTTATCTTGTATCTACACTTTAGGCATGACGTTCTTGTGTGAATTATCTGTTGAAAATCCTGAATAGATCGAAAAGATATGGGCATGTTATAAACCATGTAAATTTTTTTAATCATATCTTATCATCGATATTGAACATAGAGCATAAATAAAACATCAAGATTGAGATAATTTATTGAAAGAATCAACGGGATTTGCATATATTTTAATATAATATATTATCAATACGCATATTATCACGCTTGATCCGTTATTGAGCAAATTCTTCATTTCATTTAAGGTGTAGCAAAATCTTAAACACGAATCAAAACTGAAATGGACTTTCCAACAGAGTTATAGCATGTGGCCGCAAATAATGTTCAACCTCGATTTGGAAATGAGAAGGAAGTCAACAAAGTCGTATATACATGTCAGCAAAACATACCGAAATGTTTGACAAAGAGTAGCTGAGATAACGATTCAATCAATGCGTTTTGAAGAACAGACCTTGAAGATACTGTGTGCAAAGAATCATCTAAAAATGTGAACCATTTATATTTTTACGCAGACTTAAACATCACAGTGATCCGCTATGGGTAATGATCCGGTAATGGTTACTTGACTGTACATAAAAAAGGTGACGAAGTGCGTGTGCGCGCATGCGTGTAAAATGTAAACAAATGAAGGGTTCGAAAAAAAGGTGAGGTTGGAGAATAGGTACTTAAACGATAGATCTAATTGTTTTTTGTGATGACAATACGATATAGGTGGGGCTTAAAAGGTACTCTGGTTGACCCACATGGCACAAGACCATGTCAACTTTAAAATATGTTTTTCAGTGAGTCAGAGATAAATGCATAGAATTAAGCTCTTAATATTGAAAATTCTTCCCACCTTTTGAATCTAAACTGCAGGCGCTCCAGGTCCACACATTGTCATAAGCACGATAATGCATATTAATCATCACACACTCTCATGCAATTATTCAGGTGAGGAAGGAACTAAGAAATATAATACATGTACACAATTGTTCACAACCTGTGGCTTTTCAACCCTAAACAATGCAACAGAGGTAAACCTGGTGTGAAAGGTTGATGTTCAAGAAATTAAAAATAATCTACAGTACACTTGATTAACCACACAGACTAGGGCTAGATTTCACTTTACCGGTACGCAGTTGTTTACCACTTTCGACAAAGCGGGGGTCTGGGGCGGTAGCCCCCGATATTAAGGAAATATATAGGATATAAAGGATTATTAGGTTTTAGGATTATTAGTTAGGATTTGCGGGTTAGGGTTCGCTTTTCCGTTCTTTTTTTACGTACCGGTAAAGTGCAATTGCCCTCAGAATAGATCCACAGGCAGCAATATCATAAATTTGCCCCCCCTGAACTTACCCCAGGGGTTCCAGATTGTTAACATTACACGTATTGTGTCTGGTTTGACTTGTCAACAACAAATACTGACAAAATACCCCTCGTATAAGTATTATATAGTGTATATATAATACCTATACGAGAGGTATTTTTTGAAACTGTGTTTTTTGTCAATATTCGTTGTTGAAAAGTCAAACCAGACACAATACGTGTATATTTAACAATCTGGAACCCCTGGGGTAAGCTCGGGGGGGGGGGATAGGGTCCGGGGGGAGAAAATTTATAATACTGCTGCCTGTGACTAGATCTTGTTAAAAATCAATCTGGTTGTCACATATTTTCGCGACCTTAAAAAATTCAATATATTGCAAGCCAATGATTTGACTAGCTAAACAGATTTTAGCAAAAACTTGTCAATGTTCATTACAGAAGGCATATGGCTACCATATAGCATTAGCTCAAAAATATTGTTGAACAACAATGTAATTCTGTATGGACAAATTTTTGTTTTATTTCTGGTTTGACGGCAATGAGATGAGTCAATATACATAATATTGTATATTAAAGAAGATTATTATTGAAAATCAATTATTTGAAAAAAGATAATAGGCAAACTAAATAACTTAAACACAGTATCGCTAGACAGCAAAATATTGAATATAGGAAGCTGGAAAATGTCTAAAATTGATGTTATATTTTATTGATTACACCGATGTTTACTGTATTTTGAATTTAACATACATATTTGATTACTCAGAAAGGTGTTTTATTTGTATTTAAGTTATATGGGAGGCCCCATCAAACTCCCACTGGAGTTCTTTGTAAATGGGCGGGGGCCCCCATCAGACTCCCATTGAGTTTATTGAAAATGTGAGTTTGACGGGGTCCCCCGTCAAACCTCCCACGGAGGAGCCGTCAAACCTCCCACGGAAGTTTAATGGAAATGGGAGTTTGGCGGGGGCCCCCGTCAAAACCCGACGGGTGAAGAAAATCTACAAACGCTTTATTTTCTTATTTGAGTACATATTTCTTACAATTATGTCTTAAGCATGTGTATTTGTAAACATTGAAACAGTAAACAAAGCATAATATTTAAATTACATTTTTTGTAAAATATACGAAAAATTCTCCCGTCTGGAAAAAAATCCCGTGGGTGAATTGCAATTCTTAACGGGGGAGTCAAAACTCCGTTGGGATCCCACAGGAGATGGCAACTTTATCATCAAATAACTCTACTTTCCAAAAACATTTTAACCATTTTATTTCATTTATATGTACGTACTCAATGCCCCTACAAATATGCAAAATGTCATTACAATTGTTCCATAAATAAAAAAATAAGTTTGCAAATAATCTGGATTTGCAAACTTAATATGGATAATGTTTTTTATAGAATGGTTATGGTTTTATGAACATAATTATGCGCATTTACAAAATGTATTGCGAGTGTATTGTCGAATCACCTGTTATATTGTATCACACAATACAATACACGTGATAAATATTGTGTATCCGTTTAGAAGCGAAGAAAATGTGCCACTTACATGAAAATTATACACACATACCGACGTTGTTGTTTTCTGAAGATTTAATCAATATGTTTATTTTATCAACTTTTAAATATAATAGACCAGCATTGACCTTTACAGTTAATACACATTCACAACATTAAAAAACATGAATATCAAAATAAATATGTGTTTATCAAAAAGATATAATAATGTTCTTTCAATTATTTTTCAAAATGCTACATCACACTGTTCAATGATATTAACTGTAATTAACGTACAGATCACTTTGCTTTATAATATAGACTGTCTTTATTAATGACTGCGTTAGCATAGAAGCCAATGCAATTGTTCCTTATTAGTAAATGTACTTTTGTTATTTTTGTAGCAAAAGTATGTTTTTTTGTAACAAAAGTATGTTATTTGTAATAAAATAAAAAATTAAAATCATGTTGAACATAAATCTTAAATTATTTAAAAGATCAACAGTGCGAAACGAAATGAGTCTGCATCATTATGCTATCTAATAGTGTTATTTCTAAATGCATGCTTATTACGTATTTGCAATAAAGGGAGGTATTTCCAAGGGAAGTCAACTTGTTTAGGGCCTTAAAGTCACAATATTCTAATTCCAAGCCTTATGAAATTAAAGGAACGAAAATAAAGTCAACATTTAGCACGTTAGGTCCTCCATAGCTGCATTTAAAAATTAAATACGGTATGTTCATTGATATGTTAGAAAGAACTTGACACGTATCAAAGCTTTTTTTCAACGTTTTTTTCCGCTATATTTTGGTTGATTGTAACCCGCCTTCGCTATAGTTTCCAATCGTAATATAAAAATGATTTTGTAGTGAACACAATTGCTTTCCGGCAGTCAGGTCGAGCAAAGAATAACATAACGAGCGTCTTTAACTAAAAACATGTCTTCCAGTAAATCAAGATGATTTTGCACGAGAGTATAGCATTCCAAATCTCAATTAATATTAGTTTATTGTAACCTTTCCCCGAGTGATAACAAAAGTAATTATAAAACCAATTTGCATTATCACAAAATCTCGATTGAATTCCCGCTTGAGAAAACCATCTGTCAAATGCCCGCTTCAAAAATTGGTCTTCGGTAAAATTGTAAAGGCTGTTAAAATATGATTCGCAAGTAGGTTTTTTGTTTAAAAGGATGATGTAATATTTTTAATAATGGGAACATTTCTGGGAAAGCTCCATCAATTTATATTTCAATACATTGCAGCCTAAATTTCGGTGGAATTTTGAAACAAAACGCTTGCATGTTGAATTCATTAACCAACTTTAACCAACTACAACACAAGCATGCAAACAAACCAACTACTTTGCAGCTTTCAACAAAATTCACGTAATTAAAGTAGTATAAAGTAGTTACCCATTTATATACAAAAATTAAGTATAAAAAATGTTGAACTGTTGCTGTGCTTTTTCATCATTACGTTCTTATGTTCAGTGCATAATACCAATACCATTATACTTTAATACAACCGGAAGCCGACAGGGCGTCTACAATTGTGTTTGTCTTGTCTGGAAGTAATATCTTTGATTTTCTGTGCAAAACACATTTAGTATTTGATACATTTAATAAATATTCTCGAAGTCCATTACGTAATTAATGGTTTATACATGCTGGAAAAGAAACATGCATGACAATCTTTTTACGAAAATATTTCGAAGACATCGTTACCACATATACATTACTGTTATGAAAAATGCGGTCTCAGTTGACAGTTATCATGGTTATTTACAGAGAAATTCACACACTTTTATTCAGTTTAAATGTGCTTATAAAGAAAAAAAAATATTTTTAGCATGAACGTTTTAGGAATTTGGCAATATACAGTATAAAAGATGTCAAATTAGGATTTATTGGAAAACTGACGAGCAACTGGATGACGTAAATAGAGTACAAGATATCCGAACATAGCACGTGCCAAATTACCTATAAGTCGACCGATAATATCCGGGCTCAGCACTGCGAAATTTAATAGAGTTTGTAATTAAATCGATTAAATATTAACAGTATTTGTAAATTACCGAGCCGACTCAAATTTTCAACGTTGATACCGAACTCGAATTAACTTAAAATGAATTGCAAATGCGTGTATTTTTTAGAACGTTTGCAAAATACATGTAGATGGTTTGTTCAATTTTGTGTGTGAATCTCTCATCTGCACATGTTATGATGATTCTACATGCACTGTTTTTTTCTATTTTTGTTTTCTACTAGAACATATTCACACTTATGGTCGAACTAACTCAGTCTTAAATATTAAAATGTGTGCAACGTGCATATATTGTTAACAGAATTTAGTAAATTTAAAGTCACCAAAATCAAACAATGGAGATTATTATACGGAATACCTTGAACAGAGAAATGTTCTTATAATACATGTACTTTAGAAACGTAATCTACCTTATTTTATAACTAAATAAAATATTTGTAGTTTATTTAATGCACTGTATTTCAAGAAATGTCCAATGACTTTGTAACTTACTGATTGCTTTAATAAGATTATTATTGAATATGGCTAAAATGAATACACATTTATAGCCTAAAACATTTCTGTTTATTTCACGTGCGAAATGTTTACTACTTTATATGGCCACGAAGTTATGGTTAAATACCAAGTTATGAGTACAAGACATAATTACTGAGGTAAAAGATTTGAAAAAAAACGACAAAGCCTTAATTGCAAGCATTCCTTGCGTAGATCCTATCGCATTTTCATGGTTGCAATTCATACTCAAACAACTTCAATGAAATATATATTAGCTGATCGTTTACCGTAATTATGTCTACATGTTGTATCACCCCCTATCAACAGGTTTTGCTATTGTTAACGTTTCTCTTAAGTGTTGTAGATATTTAAATAACGGAATATCAGAGAATACTCATTATGTTCGCATGTTTAATATGTGTGATATATTTTTAACAACGTTTACACAGGCCAGCAAATGGTCTGGTTTTAACAGCATGTAGATTATATCGATTTTTTGTGAAGTTGACTCGTAATTGATCGGTAATGTTCGGTTTAACTCGGACCGTCCAAGAAGGAAAACCTTGGACGCCCGCGCGTCTAATACGGTGATTTATGTGATAACCATATGTTAGAAATGAGAAAAATTGATTTGATATAATGATTTATCTAATAACATGGTCTATAAACTAAAGAACGTAAGACTGAAAATCAATTTATACGAGAGCTCCGCGGTCGGAGACTTTTGCATCCCAAACAGGGCCTTGACACAGGATTTTTTTGCAACAAAACAGATAATGATACCGGATAAACGGATAACGGAAAAAACGGAAACCAATCTAACACTTAATGTCACTGTGACCATGGCCTTTGAAAAAGTGACTCCAATTTCAATAGGGGTCATCTACTGTCCAAGATCCAAGGTACATGGTAAGCATCAAGCAGCTCGGTCAACTCGTTGACGAGTTTTCACCGGAAACGGTTTTACACTTATTGTGACAGTGACCTTGACCTTTGACCTAGTGACCCCAATTTCAACAGGGGGCATCTACTTTTTAAGGTCAATGCACGTATGAATTATCAAGCCAATCGGTCGATTTATGAAGAGTTATTGATCGGAACCGATTTTCTAACTTATTGAGACAGTTACCTTGACCTTTGACATAGTGACCCCAATTTCAATAGGGGTCATCTACTGTCCAAGGCCAATTCACATGTGAATTATTAAGCCAATCGGTCAAGTTATCGAAGAGTACTTGATCGGAAACGAACTGGTCTACCGACAGACAAACCGACCGATAGACAGACAGACCGACCGACCGACCGACCGACATCCAGCAAACAATTTACCCCCTCTTCTTCGAAGTGGGGCATAAAAATGCGGCATATTTTGAGGTTTTCACAATATAGTTGTATATTTTAAACATCTTGTTGCTTTTTAATTAAATTGTCACAATAAATTGCAAAAACATGTACGTTAACGGGTGTACTGTGTGAGAAGTCCTTTTTTTCTTTATATGTATGTCTGCTTGTAAATGGAGTGTCGCGATATTAATGTGCATCGTCATACAAAAGACTGGAGAGTTCTCTATTGAACCTCTCAAATGCAACTATGTGTAATACAGTTGAGCGTGAAGATTTAAAAGTGGGTTAATATCCCCTACTATTTAAAATACTTTATTAAAGTAATTTTAGTAGTTGCAGGACATTCAGGACATTCAAAATTATTTTTACATAGTATACCTCATTTAAATTTGTTCTTTCTTTTCGTTTATAAACTACACAGGTCTGTTCTTTCGAAAAATGCCCGGTAAAGATGCGCGCGCATCTAGTCAGTGGGCACTATACAGTATAGCGCCCGCTGACTAGATGCGCGCACATCTAATAGTGCCCGCTAGAATGTTGGGTTTTGTAACATTTGTGCAAGTTTTACACCGCAAAGATTTTTTTTCGAGTACTGTTTCCTTCGTTTACAAAAATGTCGTCCTGTGGTGGTAGATTTGTCTGTTTAACAAGGAAGAAAAAGATTTGATGAAATTTATATTGGGTTATTTATTTTTATTTCTATGGACATTTATCTGCATAAAAATGTTCGGTATAATATAAGAAATAGAAAACCTCACTTCAGGCCCAACAGTTTTGGGCCATATACTATTTGAGGCTGCCTGGCTGGTCACTATTCTGCCGTAGGGCCCTTAGTGAGGTTTTTTAATTCTTATGTATTGTTCCGTGATTCCTTACTGCGCCAGTGTTTTCGACATCGTTTACACTATTTAACAGTCCATGTTTTGGTCGACGTTTCATTGAGAAGTTATAATATTTCTTGTCTGAATCATGTAAATGAAAAATCGTTTTTATCGCTCTACTTTGATCACCCCGGGAAACCCAATCCTTGCGGGTCGTGTAATACCATAGGGGACAGTGCTGTGCATTATCGCATGAACTTACATAGGGTAAGTAAATTGGAAAAAATTATTTTTTTTAAGTCCAATTTGAAACAACTGTGTATTAACATTGATAACAATGTATTGGCCTACATGTAGAAAAAATCCTGACAAATTTTCTTTAAAAAAATGAGCGAAATGTGGCTCCCTGAAGTAGAAGATCGGGCAAAACGGGCCATGTTCAGGCATTTAGGGGAGAAAAAACTGCTTTAATTTTCAAGCCACTACAATAATTAAAGGATTTATACAAACTTTCACATGTCTGCCATAACCTCTCAGCAGGGTTATTCCAGAAAACTATTTATTGTGGAGAAATTTGCGTTTTTAATGACCATGTTGGGAAAACATTGATACCCTCTGGTGAAGACCAGGAAACCATACGTGGGCAGTGACTTTACAATTCTTTTTCAGCCATTTTGTTGCAATTTTTTTGCTTTGTAGAGGACTACAGTAAGTGTATGTGGGCACATATGCATTCAATTGTACTGTTAATGCCTTATATATGATCAATAGTGCCTTTTCAACATTCTCGAGTTTTATTTCTATTGACCAACACTATTTTGGAAAATATAAAGAAAGACTTGACTGCTTTGTCGCATACATTAATTGGTTAGGTACATAAAAAATGTCTTAATAAGTGTATATGTTTTGTTTATGTAAAATATTAATGTGGCGTGTTCTGAGAGTTTTTGTGCCAATGCGGCAAGTGTCATACTGAGAAAAACTCATTTGAAATGAATTCGCTAAACTTGCGCTTAATTTTGTTTAGATTGCCTTAAGTTTTCTGTGATTTTACTGTTAAGCGTATATAAGTAACATTAAAATCGGTACAGACTGGCCTTGGAAAGAATTGTCTATCAAACACAATAATAGTTGATTTTGACCTTTTAATTTCAATGAGCTGACTTGTTACTCCCCTTTTAACAAATTTGGCCGTTTATAGCCGCAAACAAGACTTCAACACATGGCGTTGATACCGATTTTATACATTAAACCACACAAAGTACAGTTGATTAAAAGAATAACACTTACCTTGTTCACAGACAAGTTTAATCATTGTTATGAATTCTTGAAGGATATTTGCTGGAAAACTTTACAGACAAGTTATTAAATGATTAAACTTTTAGTCATTTGTTAAAACATAATGTTTTTGATATTTTAAGTGTTTAAATTTTAACGTAATTGCCTATGTGTTCGATAACTGGTTCGTCCACCATATGGTCAATAATAACCGCAAGGGTTGTTAGACAGTATAGATGGATAGATAGATATCTGACCTTCTTGAGAAGAAGTTTGATAAGTTATTAATACCACACCGCCAGAAAACACTAAGCATGTTTGCTAAACGCATGTGATATATTAAGAGGATGAAATGGAACACTGTGCGAAAGCATCTTTTTCTGTCTATCCCACTTGCAGATGTAATAATGAAAGTTGCCAACCAAAATGGAACTAATAAAAGATCATATTGCAGGTAGTTGCTGTAATAAATTTACAATCACAAGCAGTCTTTGATTTTTTGCAATGACAATGATAGATTTTAGAGTAACTATAGCTCTCATGTTGATATAATATGTTTGAATGTTGAAGACATTTTACCTATACTCTTTTTATTACAGTATGCATTTTTTATAATTTATATTCCATTCCACCTGTGATCATAATGGTATGTGTTGCTCAAAGTTCATTGATGCATCTACATATGAGGTTTTTAGAACCCAGGAAGGGCCAATGTAATGTTTCTTTATCAGAGAACACAGTGACCTTTGACCTAATGGCCAAATAATGTAGTGTGATAATGTAAAACTCATTTAGGTCAGGTGTATCTACATAGGAAGTCTGAAGATTGCAGATGGAAGCATTTTTGTTCTGAAGACAACATTAAAGTTTTCTATTAGAGGTTGAAGTGACATTGACATTTGACCTTGTGATCTGACATTGGATTTGACCTGTAAAACTCATTGAGGTGCATAAAAAAATGAATTTTGAAGGCTTTAGGTGGAAGCATTTCCATTATACAGTCTATGATAACATTTTCTATAAGAGATTTAAGTGACCTTGACCTATGACCTAGTGACCTAAAAGACGGTGGGGTGTATATATAAAGCTAATTAGGTTGCATCAACATATGAAGTTTGAATGTTGTATGTTCATTTGTTCAAAATTTGTTTCATGAAAATAAATTGGGAGGACAAACGGACAAAAAATCGGGACAGACGTAACATACTTGGACAAGGACGGTCGGGACAAACTGATTCCTATATAGCTATATAGCCCCCCAAACAGACTTTGTGGCGGTATAATAATATGTGTGTGTGGGGGGGGGGGGCAACACTAGCATTGTGATAGCTTTTTTACATAACTAAAGTGGACATTGAATAACCACATTATATATAAGACAAAGGATTCACGTTTCTGAAATGATGTTGGATGAAAGCCAAATAATATCATTGAATGTATTAAAAGCATTAAAAGTACATTTGTATGCATATGTGCCCACAAACACTCACAATAGGCCTCTACAAAGCAAATAAATTGCATTAAAATGGCTGAAAATTAGATTTTTTTGTCACGAAAACGAATTATAAAGTCACTGCCCACATATGGTTTCCTTGTCTTCCCCAGATGGTATCAATGATTTCCCAACATGGTTATTAAAAACGCATTTTTTTCAACAATAACTAGTTTTCTGGAGAGACCCTGCTGAGAGGTTTTGGCAGACATGTGAAAGTGTGTATAAATTATTTAATAATGTTAGTGGCTTGCAAATTAAAGCAGTTTTTTCTCCCCTAAATGCCTGAACATGGTCCGTTTTGCCCGATCTTCTACTTCAGGGAGCCACATTTCGCTCATTTTTTTAAAGAAAATTTGTCAGGATTTTTTCTACATGTAGGCCAATATCTTTGTTATCAATGTTAATACACAGTTGTTTCAAATTGGACTTTGAAAAATTTAATTTTTCCAATTTACTTACCCTATGTAAGTTCATGCAAAAATGCACAGCACTGTCCCCTATGGTATTACACGACCCGCAAGGTATCGGGTTTCCCGGGTTGTTGATCAAAAGCATAAATATGTTTCTGTATGCGCGTCTTATACTTTATTGACTTTGTTTAGGCACATAATAAACGGAGGCACGTAATAATCTTACTATTACAGAAATATTCATATTTTAAGCATACATACGCATTTAATAGCCGAGTCTTGTTGTAATAATTCATATTAGGCCGGCCTTTGTGTTAAAAAACCTTGTGGCGTATTTCAAGAGAACGCTTCTTACATTTACCAAAACACCTCTGCCACTTACTATCAAGTGTTTTCCAATACCGTTATTTACATAACGCGTTTCTCAAGTGTCAATGTAGATTTTCTTTTTAGTGACACGCTGATTTATCTGTAAACCAGGGACCTTCACGCTAGTCTCGCGCCGAGCCGTAATTTAAAAATATAATAGTAACATAATGATTTATAATTAACTTAATAAGCAGAAACAACCTACTGTGCGTGACAAAATAAATTGTTAATTTCATAGCAAATGCTATAATTTCCGTACTTGCTTCAATTAGCTCATACAAGCTTAAGGCTTTTTTTTACTAATTGTGTTACTTCAAAACCTGGTACCGATACAAACATCAATGACTGATGACAAATTATGACGACGCCTTTGTAACAACTGGATTATAATTGCCTTTTTTTACGAAATACAAGACACATAAGAATACAATTAAGCATTTTTCTAAACTTCAACAATTGAGGATACCACAAATATATAAATAAGCCATAAGCGATTAAAGTATTTCATCATCATTTTTAATTAATTGAATTATATTATAATAGCAAAAATCATATTTTTTTCAAATCATTTAATTTGAACGTAACGTAACTAAAGGGCATTTGTCAAGTTATTAATAGGACAAGCTACGAAGCTACGCTTAGTCTCCGTATTTGTTTATAGAATAGAATGTTACCTATATTGTTTCCTATACTTTTTAAGTTATGCAACTTGTCTCAAATATTCAAGAAAGGATTTTATAACCGCTGCATTATAATAGTTAATTCATGTCTTGTTCGTGAATAATTGATTATCTACTAATTCAAGTGTATCCAGAAAATTGCTATATTAAAACCGCCGTGTTTCAAAGTCGTCGGGACACCAACGTTACACAGAAACAGCATAGAACGTCCACTTAAGGTGAAGCTGGCAAGATGAGTTGATGAAATCATGACGTTGATGTAGTTGTTTAACGACATATTTTTGTATCTCGATCGTTTGTATCGTAGCGTAGTAAAATTTGCAATTTGTCATTTTTTTTATAAATTCCCATCCGTGGTATATTTTAAAAAGACCAAAGCAAGTTGATATGGTGCATCATATAAAACGTTTGTGAAGAGGATACTCAAGTCAGCCATTTGCAGATAGTTATTTGTGGTTTAACTTGTGAAAAATTCCGACCGAACATTGATCTGAATAAATCCTTACCGTCTATTGTCTGTATATTTAAATTTGCTATCACTATTTCAATTTAAACCACATAACTTGTCATTGGGTTTAGGAACATCGGTAAAAAAAACTATTCGATAGAACGGAGTCCCGTCCACTTTAACACGCAATTTTCATAAGTGTTCAGAGCAGTATTTAGTACGTTTGTGATTTGGAGATAGCTCTTGAACGCATTTAACGTTAAACACCAATTCAGGATTCAGTACGCAGATTCAATTCTACCCAAAAATCTTCAAACATACTTTTTTAAAAGGAAGTATTAAAAGCGTAGTTGGACGGGTTGACCTACTCTGACTTATTATAAAAACACTTCACTAATTGGAGATGCGTTATTATATACAAAAGCAGCAACTAAGTAATATGAAATTAAGATGTTTGTATACTTAAAATACAGCTTGGACCGATCCTATCCGAATTTCATAATTAAAAAGTATAGGTTTTAAATGTATGTATGTTGTTTTGTTGAAAATTTACTCCTCTTAACGAAAATACACCAACCACATGATTGATGATTCCCCCCCCCCCCCCAAAAAAAAAAAAAAAGAGTAGTTATTCCATGGTTTCGAAGTAAACAATTAGTTGATGTTTTTAACGAGTAAACGTTTCTGCGGCGCTACAAGCCTGGTTGTGTATAACATATATAGACTTATAAAATTAAATTACTAAACGTTCTTTTCCTGCTCTAAAATTATTTACATTAAGCCTTCGTGTTTTTACCACACATTTGAACGCGAACGTCAATCATGTTCGTTCATGAATTTATTTTTTTAATAATGTGTACGATTAAAATGCTCATGTTCTGGTAAGTAAAATGATGACATGAAAACATGCATTAAATAATATATTCAAATGAACAACTTACCGATACAGCCGATAAAAATTAAAATATCCTGGTGCCTCATAATTACTCCCAATTTTTCTTGCGTCAATGCGCCACTGCTTATTCGGTATTCGAAAGAAGGACGAATCTAAATATTGGACTTTATGTGAAGAGCGCTTTCGCTCAAAGTCAATGGCATTCAATGTGACAAAAAAGAAATTTGAAGCTGCAAACAATTACATATTAGTAACTAATTCAATGTCAAAATTACACATATTGATTATGTAATAGTATCCGCTCTTATTGTCTACGCTTTAACTTCAAGGTCTAAAATGCATTGTTGCAATTCGTTCTTATTTCTTTGAAAGAAAGTATAATAAAGAATACATTTGCAAAGGTGGAATAAGTTAAGACAAACATTTGTGTACAATATATTTTTTTAAAGGAGAAAAGTCATGATTAGAACGAAAAGTGATATTTGATAAATAAATGTGTCGTAAAACGATTGAAGTCTATAAAAAATGTGTTTCTAAAAAATATGATTTTGTTGATCGGCAATTTCCGAAACCCGCTCGGGTATTTCCGCCACTTATTTAGGATTGACTGTAACGTAGTTGGTATTTATAAATTAATAATTGTAGCAAACTATTAATAAATCTTGTATCACAACGGCCATAATTTCAAATAATGGTGTAAATAAAATTATAGAATCTTTATTTACATATTTGTCATAGAGTAAATTAACAAATCCTTATTTCTTTACAATATCTCATCATACGAAATCAATATCTACATATTTTAATATTAACCTGAATTCTTTTCAAACAGTTACTACAGTTCAGCTAACAACCTAACCAGTTTTATCACTAAGCCTATTACACGCATGATTGGTTCGCGACGTTGGTCAAGTGGAAAGCGCAAGTAACCGGGCATTTGCCACTTGACCGCCAGAACATAAACACCTTATATATCTTTGATATATCGTTCTGCGTCATTATTACAGGTTAGTGATAAATCAATTTATAAACTTTAAACTTTGTATTGTTATAATCTCAGTTCTTATTAAATGCAACGTAAGGTATTGATTGTATTTATTGTATTTATTGTATTTATTGTATTTATTGTATTTATTGTATTTATTGTATTTATTGTATTTATTGTATTTATTGTATTTATTGTATGTATTGTATTGACTGTATTTATTGTATTCATTGGATTACAATATTGCCATGTTTTTACAAATGCTATTACTGTTATTGTTGTATAATAATGGTGATTAATGTAGGCATTTGTCACTTGACCGCCAGAACATAAACACCTTATATATCTTTGATATATCGTTCTGCGTCATTATTACAGTCCCTTCACGCGAACCCTTTATACAAATTTGCCTAGAGCTACGTCGACGATGGCGCCCAACGTTCGGGAGTGAAAGCCGCTGTTACACACAGACTACGCCATATTGTCGCCATTTGCACAGCTTTGTAAACAAACCAGTTTACACATATGCAAGCTGGACGGATTTCCTCGGGATATCCTAGCTACATCGTACAACTACGTCATCACCGACAGACGCGTCTGATTGGATATTATATCCACACATGCACGGGAAACCGTGTTGTTGATAAACATTGTCACGTGTACACATCGTTTACCATGGCCCAAACTGAACTTTCCACTCGCGAGTGTATTAAACTTTTTCATCAAAAGGATCCTTCGCAGCATCGTTGATCGCCGTTGGATGTGACAGTGACTTTGATGTGCCTCCAACTTAGCTGGAAGTGTGAACACTAACTGTTTCCGGTCGTGAGTTTTAACATTGTTTTATTGTTTTGTTTTATCATGTGTTAAGATATGTGGACGGATAATTGGATGAACTGGTAAGAATTTTGTTTATTTCATTTGCACTCAGCTTTAAAATAACTCTCATTTTTGATTAAATTGTATTGGATTTAATTTAAAAAATTTAGTATATAAGCAAACAAAATTCTCACTAGATCTATAAATGAAATATACATTTTAGTTTTATCAGGCATTGAATGTAATTACTTATATAAATTGCAAAACTCTGTTCAAACTGTGAAATTTAAATAACTGGATATATAGATATATAGAGAGAGATAAGTGTATAAGTCATTTTAAGTGTTATATATTTTTATTATATATAAATCTAGTATAATCACAACTAATAAAGTCGTGTTGCACGATAATAACCACTCATAAACTAATTATTAACCCCTGTCAAACTTCTAGTTCTTATTGGTCGGTGTTTTTATGTCTATTGATCACTGAATATTGAACAAAAACTATGCTCAAGAAATCCTTGCAAGGTTACGCGCGATTTTAATCGGAAAGCGTTCGCAAGTAATTTGAAATACTGAGCAGTATTTCAAAAGTAAATAATCGGTGCGTGCGACATTTCAACAAAATGTAAACGTGCGATTACAATCGTCGTTCGTTTCGAGTATAGAGCGGATTATCGAGTGCGGTACACACAGGCATATATTGATGAGTAGTTGTAATAGCATAGTTTAGAATTAGAAGTATAGCGGTAATTAGTTAAATTCTAGTAGTAAGGTGGATTAGTCCTCGGGAAAGTGAAAGTCGATTAGTTTTGTCACAAATTTGTCTTACTAAAGAGGTTGAGTAAGTGAGATAATTATAGTTGTTTATTATCGGGACTGCTTAACAGAAATAAAGGAGTAAGTCGCATTGAGTGATTGTGCATTTGAACGTGTTGCGGCAGTTGTTTCCCTTGACTCAATTGATTAACTGTCGTTATGCCCCTTACATATTATCCCATATAAATATTGTGTATTTAATTAAGCACAGAATTAAAATAAAGTGTTATATTGAAAGTGGTAGTTCATTGTGTGATTATTTATTTGCTTGTATATTATAATCATTTAATTATATGTTGTTTTACCATTATAAATATAACAAATATTTTCTTCGTATACATATTTTGTATTGAGAATGGCACAATCAAAAAGTAAAAGAGAGTTACGCTGCATCAGGAGAGAGCGTATACGGGAAGAAATTTTGAAAAAGGAGCAAGAATTAAAGGAAAGGAGAATAAAAGAGAGGGTTGAGAGAGAATTACGGAGTGAATCATCAGATGAACAGAACAGCATAGTTTCAAATATGAAAACGATCGATGATTATTTACATGAAGAGTCAATCAATGGCGTTGAACATATGTTAATGAATGAAAAGTCAAGAGATTGTTTTGAAACACAATTAAATGGTAACACGCCAGATTCTCTACGTTACTTGGATGAGCACATGAGAAACCTTGATGTAACATTGCGTGAATTGAAGTACGCAGACCGTAAACGTGAAGATAAAACTTATGTCTCAAGTGCAGACCACATTCACACAAGAATTAGGGACAATTCTTCAATTGTGGCGGATAGAAATTCAGGAATAGAAGAACGTCTTAGCAACAGAGAACCAGACACAAGATTGAGTAGAAATGAGACAGGGAGTGTACATAAATATGAATTAAAAGAGGATATAACGAGAGTACATGATGAATATGCAGAAATAAGAAGTCAATCTGAGAAGTATGAAATAAAGAATTGTCAGTTGATAAAAATGCGAGAAGATGAGGAAAGGAGCCACAGAATGATGCTTGAACAGAGGCTTGTTTTAGAAAATGAATTTGAACGAAAACGTCAGGCTGAGAAAGAGTTACTACGAAACATAGAACAGCTTGAGTTACAGGAAAGGGCATTGCTTCAGCAGCGGAGTAGAAATGAACTACTGGATAGAGAAATAGCTATAAGAAGAATGAAAGATGATGATATGAATAGAAGATAAGAGGTGTTGAAACAGAAAGAACGCGTTCTTAAAGATAACGTACAACAGAAGAATGATAATTATATGATAAGGGAAGTGACAACAAATGATCAAATTAAGTTGAGTACAAGAATTCCAACATTGCCGAGCTTTGATGGCAAGAACTTTGAAGAGTGGAAGCTTAAAGCTGTTTGTATGATGAGGACGGGACTGTATTCGGATTACGCAGTGTCACAAGCTATAAGGAACTCATTGAAAGGTGATACTCATAGGATACTGTTAACAATCAAACCATCTGAGTCAGCAGAGGAGCTTATCGCTAAAATGACTGAAAATTTTGGAGAAGTGAAGTCTGGTGAAAGAATAGTACAAGATTTTTACTCGGCAAAACAAAATGAAACAGAATCATGTTCTGCATGGGGAATAAGACTAGAAGCTCTATTTCAACAGGCAGTTAACACAGGGGAAATAGAGGAACGTAAGAGAGATAATAAGTTAAAGGAAAGATTTTGGAGAGGATTGAACTCTGAACAACTGAAATCAGCAACGAGCGTTTCATACGAATCGAGTGACAGTTTTGAAAAATTAAAAAGAAAAACGAGACTAGAAGAGGAAGAATTTAATCCAGTTAATGCATCAGGAAAAACACTTGTTAATCAGCAATCAACGGATGATAGATTTAAAGTTATGGATGAGATGCTAGAAAGGCTCAAAACCATTGAGGCTGAAATGGGAATTATAAAGAAGCGGAACCAGGAACAGAAGAGAGAATACGGATCATACGAAGCGGCAAAGTCGAGTGACCAGGATAGGAGACAGAATAGACACACCAATACAGGGCGTTATTATAGAGGAGGCTATAGAAGAGGTTCATATCTGCCGAGTAGTAATTGTTACTACTATTGTTCAGACTGTATTGGTAGCAATAATGCATGCCTTTGTAGTCGTTAGGTTAGTCAAATAGCATATTTCTGATAGATGTTGCAGTTCAACTGTTATGCAGTCCGCAATGTCCAATGTTCGTGAGCGTTCGTGATATCTAGGATATTACCGCGAAACATATTTTCTTAACCGTGCATTCCGTAGCCGTATTGATGCACACAACGTTATGTTATTATTCATGTATGGTTATTATTTAACATAAATAAATAATATTTTAGCGTTGAAGTATTGAGGTATATGCGTTGCGTTTAAGTATAAGTCAGGAGACTTATTTTATGGGCAGGGGAAGTATATCATAGAGTACATTAACAAATCCTTAATTCTTTACAATATCTCATCATACGAAATCAATATCTATCTATTTTAATATTAACCTGAATTCTTTTCAAACAGTTACTACAGTTCAGCTAACAACCTAACCAGTTTTATCACTAAGCCTATTACACGCATGATTGGTTCGCGGCGTTGGTCAAGTGAAAAGCGCAAGTAACCGGGCATTTGCCACTTGACCGCCAGAGCATAAACACCTTATATATCGTTGATATATCGTTCTGCGTCATTATTACAGGTTAGTGATAAATCAATTTATAAACTTTAAACTTTGTATTGTTATAATCTCTGTTCTAATTAAATGCAACGTAAGGTATTGATTGTATTTATTGTATTTATTGTATTTATTGTATTTATTGTATGTATTGTATGTATTGTATGTATTGTATGTATTGTATTGACTGTATTTATTGTATTCATTGGATTACAATATTGCCATGTTTTTACAAATGCTATTACTGTTATTGTTGTATAATACTGGTGATTAATGTAGGCATTTGCCACTTGACCGCCAGAACATAAACACCTTAAATATCTTTGATATATCGTTCTGCGTCATTATTACAGTCCCTTCACGCGAACCCTTTACACAAATTTGCCGAGAGCTACGTCGACATATTTACCAAATCATAAGAAAACTTAATAATGCTTCTTTTTGAAGAAAAGAAGTATTAAATTTAGAAAAAATCTGAAAATATATGTTTCTCTCGCTCTGTCTTTATTTACAATGGCACGTTTCTCAAATCTTATTTTATTGAATATAGCTTCTTTTACAAAATATTCGCGTTTACAACATCTGGGCCTTTTTTTAAATCGATATTTCACCGAATCTTACAAATGTTATGTTTATTTTATGCTTACAAATGATTATTTTGGTGTTTTTTTTCCCAAAATATATTTCCGGTAAAACAATTAAAAATATCAATAACTTTCACTGTTAATTGTACGGTTTTAAACGGTGAATTATCAGTTTTAATTCACTGATATTTTTCAATAAACCACCAGAAAGCATAAAATAACATTGATCAGTTCCCTTACACGTGTAGATCGGATTATATTAACAATATTAGAATATAGTTTCGATCT